>NW_015542342.1:330777-374995 GCF_001515605.1 Sinocyclocheilus anshuiensis | reverse complement strand
TTTTTTTTTTTTTATAAAACCAATTAATTTTAGATCTTACCATTTTTAGATTACCTTGTTTTGGTGTATTGTAGACTTTTGGATTTCAATATAGTTCAAACTGTGCACATTGCATTATCTCACAAAAAATATGTACAGGTCAAAAAAATTATTTTGCATAAAACCCATGTTAGGATTATTTATATTCTTTGCATTTGACACTATGCAAAACATTTCCCCCCCACAAAATAAAACATGTCCACCCAAGATGATCCAAATTCCATGATGTGCATCCAGAGGTTTTTTTTTGTAATTCCTCTTATTCTCATTCATGATTCTCATTGTAAAATGGTATATTTTACAAAATATAAATGCTACCATAAATGCGTAAATGTTTTAAATTATATTGTACAATAAGACATTATACTTTTTTTTGTAATTCCCTTTATTCTCAATGATTCTTATTGTAAAATGCTACTGTAAAACAACGGTCAAAATTAGCATAGAGATAGTACAACGAATACTACTATAAATACATAATAACACAACATAACATTTAATAATGAATAATACTGCACTGTAAGACATTTTAATTATGAGTTGTTGTTTTTTTGTGTGTAATTCCCATTGGTCTCAATGACATTTTTTTCTTTGTAAAAGGTGTTACTGTTAAACAATGACTTTTCTACATCAGTCAAGTCAAGTCAAGTCACCTTTATTTGTATAGCGCTTTATACAATACTGGTTGTGTCAAAGGAGCTTTACAGTGTTAAAGGTATCAGCGTAAAGTCAGTACAACACATACTTTCAAATAAATCATTCATTATTGGTTTCATGGGATTCACCCATCTGCACTGCATATAATTTGACAACCACTCATGCAGGTACTACTATGATCCAGCACATATCAAATGTGTTCTTTGTAATTGGGTCAAGGACTCTCCCCTCATGTAGAGTTGCCCCACAGGAAGTGTGTGAGGCTCCAAAGAATTGCTTCTATGTTCAGCACTTAACACAGGCCTTTATTCAAGCGTAAGGGCCAAAGGACAAGAGACAAAGGCACACCATAACCTAACCTTCCCTCCGAATGCTCTCGGCTTTCAGCGATTTAAGTCGCTGGGAGATTTTTAGGGCATTACATCAAAATGTGCTCTAACACAGAGCGTCTGCCATTGCCGTATGTAATATGCTCGACTGCTTGATATGAAATGGTCTCAGATATTGTATAATGTCTTGGTGCCTTTCCATGCCTAAGGTGCATCAGGAGAATGTAACATGAATGTAACTGTAACATGGCATCATGTGGTCATGTACACATTTTTGAGTTGTTTAGCAACAGACAAACCAATCATAAGTGTTTACCTCGTCAACAGAGACATATAACAGAGTAACATTAACTGGAGTGATAAAGAGACACCTATTATTGGTGCTGTATTTCAGAAGATTTAATACAGCCAGAATAATTTATGTGGTGACATTTCCATGAGCATTTATTAAAACAGGTTGCATACTCACCACATGCAGCATTTGTAAATGTTATTAACCTCATAAATATGCAAATAAGAGTGTTAACCCAGAGTTTACAAATGTGCAGTGTGAAATCTTGAAGCCTGACTGCATACAGTAGGAAACAATATATTGATTAAAATTTAGTTTCACTGCGCCTGCATGAAAACAGAAATGAAACCATGGCAACATGGCGTGTGGCCTTGGCTTGACATCACATGTAATTTACTCACACAGTGAGAATTGGTATTTAACAAAAACGTTGCTGAAATCGCACAATGTACGCCCGCCTTACAGAAGTAATCGACAGACCTGCACAAGACTTGCTGAAGAAGGATTTGTCATTTTGTTTTTAGATCACGAAATCAACAACTACGTTTACATGTTAATCTAATTATTTACCTTTTTCTAAATAAGCCTATATTATGAGTATGGTGTTTACATGAGTTGCTTTTAGAATATTCCTTTCACGTTCCCGTTTTACATGTTATAGTACATAGTTCGATTAATGGCGCACGTCATTACGACTCCACACGATGCCATCCGACGTCCCCTCCAGAATTTCACGCTTAAACATATAGTTCATCTTCGTGATGATGCCATGTACAGGTTTGGGTGTTTCATTTTTAATTTTATGAAAGCTTCAAGTGCAGTTAATTATTTGTACGTGCATACAGACGATGGAGGTGTTGAAGCTCTTTTATTTGCCGTCAAACGGTTGAGCACTGCCGTGTGTGTATCCTGTCGCAAAATGTGGCGAAAAGTCCTACAGGACGTAATAATGTGATTAAGGTGTTTACATGTCTATGCTGCACTTCAATAATGCTACTAAAATAGGAATACTCCACATGTCTTAATTCGAAATAAAGAAGGGGAGCGAAAACCCAACTGCTAATAATGTGCCCTGAGCATGTACACTTGCCATTTAAACTGGCACACTTGTCTTGTGATGTGACTGCTTATTGAGAGTGACAGTGACAGTGGGCTGAAGTCTCTAAGAATATCTTTTATGCTTAAATCTGATGTAATGTTTCAAAACATGACAACATATTGCATGGTTCATTTTTGTGGCAGAACAATGACAATCACATGTAGCGAACACAACTAAGGATTTTTTTTCTGAGCCAAAATGTGGATTGCTCTTGGCTGGAAAAATCAGGCACCTGACCTCAATCCAAATGTACATGTTTTGGCCTGCAGACACTCAGCGTTTGAGGATGCATGTATGAATCCCATCCGTCAGGCAGCCCTCAGGAGCTCACTGAATGAAAAATATATCAAATTAAAAACTAAGTATTTAAAATTATTTTCTCAAATTACTTTTTATATTCTAAAATGTGTCCGTTATTGGGGAAACCTGGGCTAGATGTCACATTGGGGAAGTTGTCTCAACTCAAGGTATCTGTATCTTATAATTTTTTTATAAGGTTTTGAGTTAAAAGTACATGATTGAGTTTTCACTAGTAGTAACTTTGCATGCTTTTATCTCATATTAGAAAAATAAAACAGCAGTGACAGTGGTCCACTTGTTACGTGTATGTTAAATGAACTTAAAGAGTATCTCATAATGTGATTTATATCTCATTCCATAAAGATCCCACAAACATCTCTAAATAGAAATATCTTTAAAAATCGCATTAACTCTAGATTATGTGCGTTTTCAGTATGTCTTAAGTCTTCTCACTGCCTCTCTATACAGGGCCATCACTTCAATTCACAGGACCTGGGACAATATTTTTTAGGATAGGCCCAATAGCCATACATTTACAGATACGTTTAAGTAGGTCCCCTTCATAACCCAGGACCATTCTTGTAAGCAAGAATGCAACTCCTGTCTAAAACTCAGGGTGAACAGCAGCTGATACTGGAATGCCCTTAACATATCCTTAAACAAACCTCTGCATATCCCATTAAATTGACACATTTAGGTGGAGGATACAGTGAAGTTTCTGGAACATTCAGATAAGGATTTTAATTTTGCAAACCAGTGCACTTTGTGTTGGCCACTAATGGCTAATGGAGTAAATAATTACAGAAGCAGCCTGCGATAAATCTGATTAGGCTTCTTCTCTGAGCTAAAGGAAGCTACAGGAAGACTGTTTTGCTGTAATTATATAGACTGCGGCGTAATGTTAATCCATGAGTCTTTTTGGGATAGTATGCAATCTGTCCAGAGCATTAGATTATTTCTGTGGAAAAAAATTGGGTATAATTGGGATTTAGAATAATCATTATGACCTTTACCCTTAATAGATAGTGTGGTGGAAGCACAGATATACAGTATGTAGCTATATTAACAGGTAGAGTCTGAATAATTGCCACAGCAGGAATTGCAGATGCAAAGTTTAAGAAATGGAAATTCACTTCATTTGCAGTTTTCCTATAGCATATAATATGTAAATCATGCATTTTTTTTTTTCTTCTCCTTGAGTATAATGTGGTGTTCTATTTCAGTTCCAAAGGGTCAGTGACTCAAATATCTGCAATGACTCACTATGTATTCATACACAACATCTTCAAATGTGAAAATGCAATATATAATACAATCTCTCGTTATGTTATATTATCACCAACTCTGGGGTTTAATCTTATTTCTTTTTGGAACTGATTAATCATAGTAATTAAATAAATTGAGACATAGCTGCATGGATGATGCACTTATTTAACCAAAAAATTAAGTGTGAAATTATGGATACTTATGGCTACTGCTTTAATTACGTAGAAGCAGGGGCTACTGGGATGTTGGATGACAAACTAGCAATCTAAAATTCATATACTAGATGTATACTAAAGTATACATCATGTTTTCATGTCTTTTATTTAGATATTTGTCACAGTCATGGTTCCTGTTTTGTGTCATGTGATTCCCTTGCCCCTCATTTGATTCGGTCATGTGCTTCTCCTGTTTGTGTCTTGTTTTCATTGGTTTTAAGCTTAATGCATTTGGTTCTGATTGGTTTATTACTTCATTGAATGTATATATTCTCTATGGGGTTCAGGTCTGGTGAGTTTGCTGGCCAGTCAAGCACACCAACACCATGGTCATTTAACCAACTTTTGGTGCTTTTGGCAGTGTGGGCAGGTGCCAAATCCTGCTGGAAAATGAAATCAGCATCTTCAAAAAGCTGGTCAGCAGAAGGAAGCATGAAGTGCTCCAAAATTTCTTGGTAAACGGGTGCAGTGACGTTGGTTTTCAAAAAACACAATGGACCAACACCAGCAGATGACATTGCACCCCAAATCATCACAGACTGTGGAAACTTAACACTGGACTTCAAGCAACTTGGGCTATGAACTTCTTCACAATACACGAGTTTCACAATTTGAGTTGAATTACTGAAATAAATGAACTTTTCCACGACATTCTAATTTATTGAGATGTACCTGTATGTGTTGCTGAAGTTTCCAGTTGAAATGAACACTAGAGGCAGTAAAACTCAGACAACTTTCATTCTTTTTCACACACTTCACCCAAATTATGATTTACAGGGCCAAAGTTTTAAGAAAGCTTCATTTTCACTAAATTCCTTGCACAATATTATGTTATGATTTCAAAATAATTTTAACATGCTGTGAGGTTTGAAAACTGATACTTCGCTTACTTGTAAGCGGAAGCACTTCAGTACAAATCCCGTGATACTACGGTTTGACAGAACCGTACGCTTCCTTGTTTTAAGGAAGTTAAAATAGCACAGTTGCATCAGCTAATGCGTTTTTATATCACTTTTGCTGAACCTGAACCTACCTAACACTATCGGGTACGTTCAGGGTTGGGTTTGGTGTAGGGGGTATGTTATTTTCCAACATAATAGAGCATTAACCTTTTAGCGACACTTTCCGGACATTTGAATTCTGCAATACATGCCTGAAGCAACATAATAAAAACACAGCAATACGTGACGAGAGAGGACCAGGCCTGGATTTTATTTTGCGTTTTGGTTCTGTTTGTGCGCAACAGTCGTCCGCGAGGGGCTGTTGCATTATTTTGTGTTTATTTTATTATTAAAGTTTTGTTTGAATGTTCGCCAATTCCCGCCTCCTTCTTCCCGAACTACGAACTGTGTTACATTGGTGCCGAAACCTGGGAGGAAGGAGGGACACGCTGTCAGAGAGCCCTCGCTGCTGAGGGGGGTCGCGGTGCTGAGGAGATCGGGCAGTAGGAACAAGCAGAGAGACCGCCGGTGGCTGCCCGAGTTGGTGGTGCTGGAACGAAGGAAGACGAGGTGGGACGGAGAGCTCGCTGCCGAGCTCCTGGGTCGAGGAGGGGTGGCTGCCGTCCGAGAGGGAGCGGAGGAGTTGGCCCCATTCGCCAGGAGGCCGATGATTGGGGAGGAGCAGGGAACGGGGGACTCGCTGCCGGCTGCCCTCAACAGGAGGAGCCATCACCGTCCGCCAGGAGGCGGAGGAGCGGTGGGCCGTCCACCAAAGATGTCCAGTGCAATCGCATGGGACCGCGAGTGAGAGCCTCTCTGCCGGTTGAGGACCAAGCGGCAGTGTGTCCGGATACTGGACCGATAATTTTTTTTTTTTTTCTTTTCCTCTCCCCCCTCTCTTGTACCTGTCTCTCCTCATCCTTCCGTCTCCTTTTCTCTCGCCTCGTCTGCCTGTCCTTACCCCCAGGTACGCCGCGTTCGTGCCGCGTTGGTTCTGTTTGTGCGCGACAGTCGTCTGCGAGGGGCTGTCATGCTATTTTGTGTTTATTTTATTATTAAAGTTTTGTTTGAATGTTCGCCGGTTCCCGCCTCCTTCTACCCGAACTACGAACTGTGTTACAGTCCCTTTACCAACTTAATAAAATTGTGGCCACGTTCACGTACTAAATGCGCATTTTAGTGCCACTCACTAGAAATTTCACTTTGAAACTGCCACGAAATGTGAAATAAGGCACGTAATATCAGTGCTGCAGAAACATCGCCATAAGCACATATTTCCAATGAGCCTGGGTTGCACTTACATGTCATTTGCATTTAAATGAAAATGCATTTTACTTTAAATTTACATTTTAATGTTTTTAGACATTAGTACTTCTGAACATCTTTATATGTAATTTCATTTACTTCTATTGTTTTTGAAATATGGTTAAAGTGTACTGCCGAATCTACTGACCAGCATTTATAGTAAACTAAAACATATTTTAATGTAATTTCTATAAAAATTTGTATGTCATGTATTCAAATATATTTACAGTCAAACCAAAATTTATTCAGACACCTTAAACGTTTCATACATTATCACAGTTTATTCGCTATAGTTTAGAAAATGGTAACAAAATATGACAAGAACTCAGAGTTAAACCGTGTTCATTTTGAACACAGTTGAACAAATTCATCTTGATAATGTCAGATAACACTTAAGCAAAACATGGTCAGGTCAAAGTGTCTGAATAATTTTTGGTCCCAAATTTTTATCAGATTTACTGTTAGTCCACTGTATGAAGAATTTTTGGGTATAATATGTCACCGTTTACTTTATTTTGCTATCCTCACTTACATAAATGAACTATACCCACTATATCCTACACCCTAGTAAAAAATATAAATTATATCTGGTGTCTGAATAATTTTTGGTTTGACTGTATATTGTGGGATCACCAATGGCACTAAGTGGCCCGTTCTTGGCCATATAAACCTGGAAAGTAGACAGACTTTATGCTGATAGTCAAAGGTCTTACTAGGCAAGACTTCCTCTCTATCAGTGAGAAGAGTCTAACACTTCAGGAAAGGCCTAATGAAGGTAATTTTGGGGAAGAGGGTCATTTTGACCCGATCATGGCTGTCATGTGGCCTTAAGTAGAGGTCCAATTTATTGTAATGACCTATTGCAGAGTTTTAAGAAGCAGAAGCAGCCTCTTGAATGTCAAAAAAAAAAAAGTTGAAGCAGTAGATTTCACACTTTACTTCTGCCCTCAGCTGGGTAATAGTTCTGGACTTGTGGTTTCTTGACGTTTTCAGTTATGCTTATAACCTTATATAATCTTCTTTGAAACATAATTGTAGCAGTGGATTTGTGCAATAATTTCATGGTGGACTAGAAAGGGTCTTTTTATTTTACTGTCTTTTGTTTACATCAACCTTTTTGTGACATTTCAAAAAGTAGATGCTGATTTTCAAACAGCAGACTTTCTTGAACACTTTTTCTTCCACATTATATGTTCCCTTGTGGCATTATCAGACGCAAATTCAGCAATTCATCGAGAACTCAAGTGCTCTGAACTGAGCTCTGAAATTGCCACTGAGCTCTTTGAATAAGGACTTCATCCATCTGCTTTAGAATCACAGATGTTTTATTATTGCTGATTACGATGCAGAAACACTTATAAGAGAAAGCATTGTATTTCTCCTCTAGTGTGCTATATCTCCACACATATTACCTTCTGTTTTAGTTGTTCACTTATGTTATTTCTTATTTCTTATTTGGAAAGCAGTGAAGCACGGCAATTGCACGACCGTATTATGTAAATACTCTGTTCAAGTAAAACATCTCATGTTGACTTCTTGTGCACTGTTATACGTATCCAAACAAGAAAAACATCTGTTGGTTTCCAGATATGTTATGATTGTTGTAGCTTGATGAGCTGATTAAAATCCTCAGCCTACATTTGAATAGTTGACCCATTTTCTTTAAAGTTGCATCAGTAAGCTTTAACTACGGTTCTCTTTCGAGGGAACATCGAACTGCGTCCTCTAGTGGTCGCTATGGGGAACGCCTTCAGCGTGACCAGTGTCTGAAGCATACATCTAAACACGACAATAACATTGGCCAGTGACAGCCTATGACATCATTACCGGCGCGACCACAGTATAAAAGGGCGCCGGGAGAACACGTCATCCTCTTCTTCGTCAAGGGACTGTTTTGTTTGAAGCGTGCATTCCGGTGAGAGCGATTATTCTTCTTTACCATGGTGAGCACTAGTAAGGCGTTTAAGAAGTGTGTGGATCCGTGTCCTTGTTATTTGACACCTGATGACACACACGATCTTTGCGTCTTTTGTTTGGGTGAAGAGCATGCGCGCGATGTCCTCGAGGGGGCAATCTGCATACATTGCGAGTGTTTTCCGATGAAAAAGCTCAGCTTGCGTTTGTCTCTTTTTTTGAGGAAAAGCCATCAGCTCCCCGCGGTTCAGGACTCACCTCTGCTGAGGCACGGAGGAAAATGAGCTTGTGGGGATCACAGGTGGACCTGGCTGATGAGTTGAAAAAGGGTTTCTCCCTTTCGCGCTCATCGGTCACGGACGAGAGTGAGCTGCTGGATGACGATGTTATTTCTCTTGCATCGTCTGATCCGGCAGCTAGTGCTCTGCTGGCTCCAAGCCAGGAAGAACAGGAGATGTTAGATGAGGATGAAGAAGTTTAGACTGAGTCATCTCATTCTTCCTGCCCTGCATACGCTGAGTTGCTTGAGGTTATGGATCGCGCTACGGTAAGGCTTGACTTGCTGTGGATGTGGGCCAAGAAGGTGGTGCCTCGAGGCCAACTGAATGAGCATTATCTTTCTGACCATAGCCCTCCAGCTCAAGTGAGCCTTCCATTTCTTCCTGATCTCCATGTGGAGATCGAGAAGGCTTGGAAAAATCTGTTTTTGTCCCGCATCCATAGGTTTCAGCATACTAGTTATGCCAACATTGAGGGGATGCATGAAAACGGTTATGAGAAGATGCCCCCTATTGAAGAGACGCTTGCTTGCTATCTCTATATGGGCAAAACATCTACTCTTAGGGCTCCTTCCTTGTCATCCAAACCCCTTCAAGATACATCTCGTTTGAATGGCAGGGCGTACGCAGCAGCAGCAGGTCAGGCTGCAGCTTCATTGCACACTATGGCGGTCTTTCAGGCTTATCAGGCTGACCTGTTGAAAGACCTGGATAAAGGTCAGGGCTGGGTCACCCCTGATGAGGTGGCTGAGTTGCGTCGCACCACAGATCTTGCTCTCCGTCCCGCATCCATAGGTTTCAGCATACTAGTTATGCCAATATTGAGAGGATGCATGAGAACGGTTATGAGAATATGCCCCCTATTGAAGAGACGCTAGCCAGCTATCTCTCTGTGGGTGAGACATCTTCTCTTAAGGCTCCCTGCCTGCCATCCAAACCCCTTCAAGATACATCTCGTTTGAATGGCAGGGCGTACGCAGCAGCAGCAGGTCAGGCTGCAGCTTCATTGCACACTATGGCGGTCTTTCAGGCTTATCAGGCTGACCTGTTGAAAGACCTGGATAAAGGTCAGGGCTGGGTCACCCCTGATGAGGTGGCTGAGTTGCGTCGCACCACAGATCTTGCTCTCCGTGCCACTAAGCAGACCGCCACTTCCATTGGCAGATCCATGGCGGCCATGGTAGTTACGGAGAAGCATCTGTGGGTGAACCGGGCAGATATCGGGATGAAAGAGATGGGCTTTCTCCTTGATGTGCCGGTTTCCCCTTCTGAGCTTTTCTGCATCTTCCGTTGAAACGGTGGTCGAGAAGTTTAAGGCGCTCGACCTCCTTTAAGTCCTTCATTCCACCAAGGTCCAGGTCTGAGCTCGAACAACCTGGGGGTCCTGGCCCGTCTCAATCTAAGGATCAGAGGCGGGCACAGAAGGCTAGTGTCGCGACTCGTGCCCCTCCCTCGCCTTCTGGTAGGGTTCAAAGGAGGCGTGATTCAAAGGGTAACAGGCAAGATTTCAGGGAGGTGATCCAGACGAGGCGTTCTCAATGCTCTCGTCTGGACCAGAGTAAAACCTGAGCCATCTACTCCCCTCCCTCTGAGAGTATTAACATCTGCTCTCATCTTCCTCCCCTTAATTCCCCTAAAGCCACCCACCTGACCGAGGATAGGTAGGAGCCTCCTGTGCTTGCATTGCAGTCTCTCATGCTGGACCTATGATGTTTTGGTTAGTTTCTTTGTCTCATAGAACTGCCTTACTGATGGTCCGGAGATTGTCTTCAGATTATATCCGTGAGCTTGAGTCATGTGCGGGAGCCATGGGTGGTGAGTACGAACCATTTTATCTACTCTATTGCTAGTTTTATGTGAATTCACTAACTAGCTTTCTCCGCAGCGCTACTTGGACCTGTTCCGGTTTCTGACTTTGTTTTAGGGTTAGGAACTCTGCGAGCACCTCCCCTGTTGAAGTCATATCCTTCTCGCTGTTGACCGAGGCTGGTAATGGTCTCACCCATTGGTATTGGATCCAGGCTGGATGATAGCCCTAATCTTCGGCTTCATGCTTATCAGGCTGACCTGTTGAAAGACCTGGATAAAGGTCAGGGCTGGGTCACCCCTGATGAGGTGGCTGAGTTGCGTCGCAGCCAAGTTGCTGAGCTTCTGTGAGAGCCTCCTTAGCATCAGGTCCCCAGTATAACGCTGCAACCTCAGGACTTGCGGGTCCTCCATTCAGGTTGAGCATTTGTTTTTCAGAGCATATGCTTCGTGACGTGCTGCCAGTTGTCCTGGCTGGCTATCTGCTTCGAGATGTTGCCCCGTCCAGGACGCGCTACTCATGTCTCGCCCCGAGGGGTCTCTTGAGATTTGAGTCATCCTCTCAACCATTATGCACGTTCCCTGAGCTTGAGCTCCTCTTGCTGAGGTGTTGAGTGGCTTGACACTCCTTAAGTGACAGACTGCAGCAGATGTTCCAAAATGCGGCTGCAAGAATGCTCACAGGCACTTGTACATTAGCTCATATTACCCCGGTGTTAAAATCATTGCATTGTTTGCCTGTTTCTTTTAGGATTAATTTAAAAATGGTATTATTTGTATTTAAATCTCTGCATGGCTTAGCTCCATCTAATATTGCTGATCTAATTCAGGAACAAAAGCCAACAAGATTCCTATGATCTCAATCACAGAATCTTCTTGTTGTTCCTCGGTCTAAGATGAAATGTAGAGGGGATTGCGCGTTTGCGGTCGCTGCCCCTAAATTATGGAACAACCTGCCTCTATATATTAGGGACGTACCGACACTCGGTCAGTTTAAAAGCCATTTGAAAACATATTTTGTTATCATAGATAAAAAAAAAGATAAGTATAGATAAGCATAGATAAGTGCGAAGGTTGCTAGTACCATATATGCCTCTTCTGATCCTATTTAAGATGTATTTTGATTATCTTTTTAAGATTTATTTTTATATTACTTATTTAATTATATGGATGTGATCCCTTTTTAAAAGTTGTCTTCTGCTCATCGTGTTACTGTTTGTACAACACTATGGTCAACGTTGTTGTTTTATTCAGTACTTTAGAAATAAATTTGAACTTTGAACTTAACTCCACTCTTTGCAGTTCGATAGACAGTCAGGCCCACAGGACCTCCCTGTCACACTGCCCTTATGGTCGAACCAGTGTGCCCCTCTGCAGAGTGGGCTTGAGATACACTACATTCCCTGAGGTACGAGTGAGATGTTTTTGTGTGGGAACCCTTCCTGGGTGCTTCGGCTCCGAGGAGCAGTAGCCCTGTATGCATGAATAGGTTATCGGGTCTGGTTAAATGAGACCCATGCTCTCTATCGAGATAAAATGCATAAGACTGTGTTCAGCTGTATCAGTTAACAGTCACTCATTGGGACCTGCTAGCTAATCTAGCACTGCCTTCTGGTCGAGCTGAGGATTGCTCCCCTCACTGGGAGGGTTAGCTATGAGCATTCGCTCCAAGTTTGTGCTTTTGAGGGCTCGCCTCAGCCTGAGGGCTGAGAGCGCCACTCCATACGCAACATTACTGAGTTGTTAGGCCCGTCCATGTCGCCTCCTTGGTCAGTTGCCTCTATGCTGGGACCCTGGTGTTCCCTGTTGAAATGTGTGATCCCCTTTTAAGCTGGATCCCATTTCTTATGTCCCAATTGCGGTCAATTTGCTCCCCGGACATGACTGTGCTCCCCTCACTGCGGGAGGGTCTTTTATGAGCTCGCCAGTCCTGGGCAGATTATGTGAGTCCTCTTCTCTACTTCAGAGCTAGATACTTTGCCCCTGGGTTATTGATCGCTTTGGTCGAGCTGGGTTCCTCTCTCTTTGCTAAGGGTCGAGCCCTCTGCTCTTTGAGCTCCGTGGCAGCGACATCAGGTAGTTTGGCCACTTGCTGCCTCCCTGATAAGTTGCCCCTATTTAGTTGAGCCTAGCAGTGCTCCCCTCACCTTGGAGGGTTACCTCTGAGCATGCCGCTCCCAATTGAGTGTCTGATGCCTCCTCTCTTCAGGTCTTCCGCTCTGTGGAGCTCCATTGAGCAGTAACCTCAGGTTGTTAGGCCTCTCTCTGCCTCCCCGTTAGGTTGCTCTCTTTGTTGGTTGAGCTTAGCAGTGCTCCCCTCACCTTAGAGGGTTACCTATGAGCACGCTGCTCCCTTCTGGGCGTCTGAGTTTCCTCTCTGAAAAACTGAGATTCGAATTCTCCGCCCCAGAGCCCCGTGAGTCAGCAACACTAGGTTGTTGGGTCTTTCTGCCTCCCTAATATGTTGCTCTTGTGGTTGAGCTTGTAGTGCTCCCCTCACTCTAGAGGGTTATATATGAGCACACTGCTTCCAAGTCTAGCTTTGGTGAGAGCTGAGAGCTGGGTGCTACGCCCCTTCTAGTTGTTGACACATGCTCCGGCGCCTGTTCTGTGACTGCCTTGGTTGAGTTGGCTATGCTCCCTTCATATGGGGGGTTTTTCTATAAGATATGCCTTTTTTGCAATCCACATGCGCTCTGAGCACGCGGACTCCCACTGAATTAAGTACTGCTCCCTGAGCATGCTACAGCCACATAGGGTTCCTAGGCCTGTCTAAGTAACAGCCTAGTTTACCCCTTAGGAACGGTGTTTCTAAAATCCATATTATGGTAAGTGCACAAGCTGAGCTTCTGTGCACTTTCTAAAATCAACACTGTGGTAAGTGTACACGCTAAGCATCCTGCGCACTTTCTAAAATCCTGCATAGTATGGGTTATGCGCTGTCAGCCTCGTTCCCTTTCTCTGAGTTGGTTCAGGCCCCGGTTTTCACATTGGGCCCCACTCGACTTGTGTATCCCTGGTGATACATTTCTAAGCAGGGTGTTTGCTACCAAAGATCTGTCGAGTCAGTTCCTTTGAGCGAGCTCATTCAGAGCTGGCGCGGCACCCCCTGGGTGATAGGCCAGGGTCTGGTTTATTGTAACCTAGATGCCTGGCCGTATACCCTTAAAGGAATCTCTTTCTTCTGATTCCAAGCCTTTTGAGCTCTGACCCGGGTGCAGGCTTTCCAGCCCAGCCCTTAACAGGTAGGTTTTAGGGTATGCAGCTCAGGCCTTTGGCCAAAGGGGATAATGTCACTGACAGCCGTCAAGGCATCCTAGGGCAACTCCCATGGATTGGTAGAGTTGGCATTTAGTGCTCGCCGTGTTCTCCCGGCGCCCTTTTATACTGTGGTCGCGCTGGTAATGACGTCATAGGCCAATGTTATTGTCGTGTTTAGATGTATGCTTCAGACACCGGTCACGCTGAAGCCGTTCCCCATAGCGACCACTAGAGTACACAGTGTCTCATTCCCTTCTCAGGGAACCATGGTTACATATGTAATCTGAGACGTTTAGTCGTACATTGAGAAGAAAATCTGACCGTAGAGAGTTGTCTTGTCCAATATGTTTATCATGGAGAATATTTTTGCATGAGGATAGAAAAAAAATAATAGATGGATGTTTGCCGCAATCGGACCAAGAATAAACAATGAAATATGTCTGCTGCCATATTTGTCTAGATGTTTTTGTACTGTTAATAGATTAAAATGATTCATCACAATAAATCTGATGACATGTTTGGCAACATAATATACATTTTTTTTTTTTTTCTTCAAATTAACCTCTAAAATAGAGTGGAGTCAAAATGTATGTGATTGTATTGAATGTTATTAAGAAATATTTAAAATTCTGCTCTATTTAATACATTTGGGATATTGTTACTCTTTTGAATAGAAAGTCAGATGTTCTTGTTTCCATCTTTCTCAAATTATGCTGAATCACACAATCACCACATTTTACATAAAACTTGCAAATTAAAATGAAATGAAATAAATGCAAATACTTCTGAACCACAGTGTCCTTGCAAAATTTTGTTTTAGTTTTATGGTAGAAAAAAATCATATGTAAGATAGTATGTAATAGATTTTGCCACAAAACAGTCCACCAGTGTTTTATTAACTGTGTATTTCACTTGATATTACATAACGAGATTCAATTAAAAATTTTACAGTATGTACTACACTGTAAAATATAATTTCACAAAGTTGTAATTAAAATAAAGATTGTTGGAGAACATTTTACAAGAAAATGCACTTTTTTTCTACTGAAAACTTTAATGTTTATTTCAATGTTAATTGCCATTTCTTAGTAATTGATTGAGAACTTTGCTAGCAATTTCTGAATTAAAATATTTTCAAGGTGTTTGTAAGACAGCAAATGAATGTACTACTGTGTTGCCTGAGGCTGAGACTATAGGGTTATGATAGCCTTAAAACTGCACTATAGAAAGGTCAAATTCAGTGTGTGGTGAAAGGCAGAGAAATTAGCCTTTGTCACCAGATAAATATATGCAGATAATTAATATGTGTGGGAGGGTATAGGATGATTTCACATCAGATACATTTCCTCAGGAACAGTAGGATATTTCCTCCTTACTATACTCAAAAAAGGTACTGCCCCAGTGGCAACTTTTGTACCCTTTTTTTCTGAGAGTGTACATACCCCAAACCCTTTGGTCCAAATATATCATGGCTTATTTGACATATGCTATTGGTTTTCCTGAGACTAAAATGTCATGTTATCTCCAAAGGTCTTGCATCAGATAGCATGAAATGTGTCTGACAGTAATGCAATGTTGCCACTGAGCTGGAAATAATTTAGATTCACATAAACTGTATATCAATATCAATTATGTAACCAAATAGTGAAGACTAGGAGAACCAGAGGTAAAGGTTCAAGAATCTGCCATTGAAAAGCCCATCGACCACCAATCTGACTACTGAGTGTGGAGGGGGTTGACTTTTTCCCCTGTATGTTGGGGGAATGTATGTGTGTACAGAATGATGGTTACAGCCTCTGGACAATATGAATTAATAGAGAACAATGAGGTGTCATTTTACACTCGTTTTTGCAGTCGTTTGATGCCAGAATAAATTGTGATAGAAGTAATCAATATAGCTGCCATTATGTGACTTCAGAAAGGAAATGTAAAAAATTAATCCAATCAGCTGACCTTCATGCATGATTTAAGTAACGAGCAAGAATGTCCAAGTCTGGAAATGTTTGATTTCCTCTGATTGAGAGAGCTGAGTTGTGCCATTAGCATTCAAAGAGGCCAAAATTCACAATCACTTGTGGTTATACCGACAGTAAAAGAGACTTACCAAGCCAGATTCTATGTTTGGAATGGAATACTAGCTCACTACTCACTGTACCCAGGTGAAAAACTACACTATAGCAAAAGAGTACTTATTAAATAAAAAATATACTTAAGTGCCAACTGAATTTAATGTTTTCAGACACTTAATTGCTTGTTATTTACAATCAAATGAAAATGTACTATAGTAATATTAATTCAAAGTTGAACTTTATATATTCATTATATATTCTTTATATATATTTTATAACCCTTAAAGTCAGACTTCATAAGTGCAACTTTATAAGTAATTTCATATTTCATATTTCTATTGTTTCTAATTTCTATATATTTCTAATGTTCTATTGTCTTTGAAATATGGTTAAAGTGTACTGCTAAATGTGCTGACAAACATATTTGTAATTATGAAGTTGCATTTTAGTAGATTTAAAGGGGTCGTGAACTGAGAAATCAAAATTCTCTTGATCTTGCATATAAAAGGTCATTGTACTATAAAAACATCCTGTAAGTTTCAGAACTCAAAACTTTCTCGTTAGTATAAAAACAGCTTATATTGAAGCCAATCTGCCAAAACAACAGGTAGTGTGGCTAAACCCCGCCTCCGCCGAAGAAGAATAGTACCTGCTTCTACATCACTGCCTGTTTAGCCCCGCCCACCGATTCATGCACGTAGTGTAACTATCAAGAGACGAACGCAGGTCTACACAGAAACCAAGCAATAAAGATGCTCCGAAGACACCAAGACGCTGTGCAGTGCCAAGTTGTGGAAAAACACAGTCTTTGCATCTCCTTCCTTCTGATCTCAACATTAGAAAAGAGCGGAAGTACTTTATTTTTAATAAAGTGCCAGGCCGCGTCAGTAAGAACTTGATCCTAGGGCAGTCATGGCCTAATGGTTATAGAGTCGGACTTGTAACCCAAAGGTCGTGGGTTTGAGTCTCGGTACCGGCAGGGATCGTAGGTGGGAGGAGTGAATGACCAGCGCTCTCTTCCACCCTCAATACCACGACTGAGGTGAGACCCTTGAGCAAAGCACCGAACCCCCAACTGCTCCCCGGGCGCAGCAGCATAAATGGCTTCCCACTGCTCCGGGTGTGTGTTCACGGCGTGTGTGTGTGTGTGTGTGTGTGTGTGTGTGTGTTCACTACTCACTGCTGTGTGTGTGCACTTGGATGGGTGAAATGCAGAGCACAAATTCCCAGCATGGGACATCATGGCTACATGTCCTTTCCTTTCCTTTTCTTTGTTCTCTTAAAGGGGTCATATGATGTGATTTAAATTTGGCCTGGAGCTGATCCGTGCTGGTCGCTGAGGAAATGCATCAACTTAATGCTGTGGATCGCCGGATCGGCTTTCACCATTTCTCTGCCTCGTTTATAATGGGTTTTAATGTTTTTGTCTTGTCGCACTGGGACACGGCGTCACAGTATGGTGAGGGGAGTAACATTTCCGTCACATGCTTGAGGTATTCAGCCAATCACAACGCACTGGATAGCTGGCCAATCAGAGCACACCTCGCTTTTCAGACCGATGAGCTTTGTAAAAATCGACGTGTTTCAGAAAGGCGGGGCATAGAGGAGAAACAATAATGTACAGTATGTGGAAAATAATGTGTTTTTTTAACCTTAAACCGCATAAACACATTTCATTACACCAAATACACAAAATAATGTTCTTTTTAGCAACATCATATGACCCCTTTAATTTTACCACAGATTAGTTTTTCAGAAAGATTGAAACTAAAAGATGATGCTGTGCCGACTATATTGGATTCGACAGTAATGTCGCACCACACAAGTGTGAGTAACTGTTTTTATTACGTGGTCACTATTGCTTTGTCTGTAATTACAGATCGTTTAATATGTAGTGAGTTTTTAACCTAAAATCAAGCATCGCGTTAGTTCAGGCAGGCCACGTCAGTCAAGCTTGCATCAGCTGATAGTCAGCTGTTCCTGACATGCACCAATCCAGGTTTGACACTTATCACAGCAGTCCATTTAAATTCCCATTCTTCAGCATCTCTTTTATCGCATCGCTGCTCGCAAATCAAACTCCCTCCTCCAACCCCAACTCCACCTAACTGAACCTGTAATCTAATCTGATTTGTTTTTCGTATACAGTTCACTATTGCAAGCATCCTCTATCATGTATTTTGTATTCTCATGTAAATTGTGAATTGTAATTTTGTATGCATATACTGGATGTGTTCTGTACCCCAGGGGGGTTTGACTTGCTGCTCTCCCAGCTCTGTCTAAGCCTGGCTGCATGGACAAACAAGCGTGGGGAGTTTTGCCCAGAACAGAACCATACCGCCAACACTAACTGTATGCTATATAATTGTTATAAATATTTCTGACTGAAT
Organism: Sinocyclocheilus anshuiensis; assembly: GCF_001515605.1. NCBI lineage: Eukaryota > Metazoa > Chordata > Actinopteri > Cypriniformes > Cyprinidae > Sinocyclocheilus > Sinocyclocheilus anshuiensis. Next base: position 356,834 of record NW_015542342.1, on the reverse strand, counting down.
CACAGCAGCATCCAAGGATGTAGGGTGTCAAACAAACACAACTGTTAGCCAATCATAGCAGTGGGCATTTACTTCCGATTCTAAAATCCTCCGCGCTTATTCAAACAGAGTGTTCTTATGAGGGGGTCAAAACAGAACAGAAAATAGCCTATTACTTTTAAACTATGATGTTTTTTGGTGTAATGATCTCGATAACATTATAATTGATCTATCGGTAAGCCCCTCCCCCCTTAGTTACTGTTGCTCACTCGGACAAACAAACAGAGTTGCTCACTGTCTTACAATGACAGCTGTCAGTGAAAACCTTCTTCCGAGGTGTTTCTGATAAATTTGGGACACAGATGGACCTTCAAGTGGGACTTAATTATGCCATGGAGGGATATATAAAAGATATTAAAGTAAATATGTAAAAATACAGATCACAATGCAAATGGGAGAATTATGTTACGGTCGTCACGATCGCAATGACAACATCCCGGATCAATACCGTTCATATACCGCAGAGTAAGATTAAATTAATTTACATTTAACCAGATTAATATGGAGACACTCTAATATAGACCTTCGTTTATGTGTTTTTGACTTTCACTGCACGTGAGAACAGTTCGCTATTTAGGTTTGTACGTTAGCATGAACTCACTAACTTTAACGCTAACGTTAGCTAGTTTTAGCCAGAGATACATTGCTGAAGCACAAGATGACATTAATGTTCTGCTTGAGCAGATGAACAGTGTAACTTAATGTCAGAAAATGAACGTTTTCGTCTTCATTGTGATTGGGGTTGAATGCTTAGGGACATTTTGCTCTGTTTTGGTTGGATTTAGGAAATGGAATAAAATAAATTACATTGCCTATCCTCTCAGAATAACTGGAATTAGTGTTACAAGTACCCTTGGCACATCATTTTTCCATTTTTGTAGCATAAACACCATTAAACCGATGCGAGCTTCGGATCTCCCAATGTTTCTCTATGGCACTGAAACCTAAAGATGTCCGAGTTCCACTCCCCGTGCAACTGATACTCGACTGCCATTGGCTCATCTGCGTTCGAGGGGAGGGGCTTACCGATAGGTCAATTGGACCTCAGAGAACAGTACAAAATAATAAAAAAAGGCAGTCAATGACCCCTTTAAAATATATGAACTTTAAATGTAATACTGAATAACAAACTACAACTAAAATTATATAGTATATTATGTGCTTTAGTAAGTTAGTCAACACATTAAATAATTGTACTGCTTTAAAGCATGACAAAATATTGTACTTTAAAGTAGAACTTTTAATTTGACATTTTTAAGGTGTACTCAAGTATGAAACATAGTCATGAAATTGTCTCTCTTTAAGTACACTTAAGTAGCCTTTTATTTCATATCATATTATCTGCAAATAAGTTTTTTAATATACTTTTAAGATTTGAAGTACACTATAAGTTTTCAGTACAATTAAGAGCACTTATTTCTCACAATGGTATACATTATACTGCCTACAATTTAAAAGAAAAAAAAAAAAGGTAAATAGTAATGAAAAAAGCAATTAGTATTATACTCATCATATGCATGTTTAAGTCAGTGAGTGGTGTCTAGTGATCATCTAAGAAATGGTTATTGTGTATTTTTAGTTACCGGCAGGGGCGGACTGGGTCTAAAAAATGGCCCTGGACTTTCTGGCACAGATATATATATATATAATCCATAATTCAGAAATATAAATGCTTTCAATCTTTTTTATATATTGAAATGCTTATCATTTACATTAATGAATGACTGGCATACTACTTTACTAGTACATATAACAATGTTCTGCTTTGGTCTGAAAGACTTGGAATCTAGTGCAGAATGTGGACTGTTTTTATGGTGCCTTTCTATTGGTCGTATATTTGTCCTTTTGCAGGAGCTAGACATCTCCTGTCATTTTATTGAATAGTGCTCCAATTGTGGAGTATAAAAATTATTACGATGATGAAAAATACAGTAAACAGTAATATTGTGAAATATATAGTTACAATTTAAAATAGCTCTTTTCAATGTGAATACATGTTAAAATGTAATTTATTCATGTGATGCAAAGCTGTATTTTCAGCATCATTACTCCAGTCTTCAGTGTCACATGATCTTCAGAAATCAATCTAATATACTGATTTGCTGCTCAAGAAACATTTCTGATTATTATCAATGTTGAAAACAGTTGTGCTGCCCAATATTTTTGTGGAAAATGTGATACATTACCATTCAGTCTGGGGTAAGATTAAATAAATATATATATTTACTTAAAATAATACTTTTATTCAACAAGTTTGCATTAAATTGATTTAAGTGACAGTAAGATATTTATAATTATTATACATTATTTATATTTCAAATAAATGCTGTTCTTTAACTTTGTATTCATCAAATAATCCTGAAAAAGTTAAAGTATCACAGTTTCCAAAAAAAAAAAAAAGTTGTCATCACTGGTAATAATAATATTAAGAACCATTATTAATAATTGGGCACAAATAATAACTGATAATAATTAAGCAAATCAGCATATTAGAATGATTTCTGAAGGATCATTTGACACTGAATACTGGAGTATACTGAAAATTCAGCTTTGATCACAGAAATAAATTACATTTTAAAATATCTTAAAAAAAAACACTTTTAAATGTAATATTTCATAATAGTGTTTTTACTGTATTTTTGATCAGATAAATTCAGCCTTCTTTCAAAAAATAAATAAAGTCTTAATTACTTCAAACTTTCGACCACAAGTGTGTATAAAATAATGCATGTGAATTAATTAGCAAATAATATTTTTATTATAATACATATCCTAATCATGGCAATTGAAACTGAAAATCTTCAGATTTACAATGTTCTAGTGTAAGTTTGAGAATAATATTTTAGAGTTTTCTGAAACATTTTCTTCGACGTGAAATTACGGAAGAAAGCCTGAATAGATATACAAACATTCACTCTTATCTCAGGTCTGCTGAAAACTGCTACATTAATGTTTCTATGTAGGCTACATTGTGACGAATAACATAAATGGCATTAAAATTAGTGTAATTCGAAAAGGTCAGTAGTAGTTTGCATTCCTTAAAAAGTAATGTCTGTCGTTTAATATCTTTTTATCGTGAACTGTTGGTATATATTGCTGAATTGTCTCATCATGTTTAGAATGCTTACATCTTACCTCAGCTCGCATTCAAGTGGCGCGCAGCTCAGCTCTGTGAACAGTAAATCCCGCTTACACTTTGATTGGCTATTTCAAACATTTTAACATTGACGAGCGCTTTTGAGCCGCTGCACTGAGCCAGAGCGCACTAAATTAATTAGAATGTTTGACTCAAGTGGACCGCGCAGGCCATTCGTCTGGGCCGATGGAGGGATACAGGCTACATACACATAATTCATATTTACGCAATGGGACGGCCCACATTGTACAGCGGCCCACCGGGAAATCTCCCAGTGCTCCAGATGGCCAGTCCGCCACTGGTTACCGGTTCATTCATCACACTGAAATGGAAGGTCAGGTCAAGTATCTGTCATTATGATTGAGTCACTGAATCATTCATTCAACCAATTTATTCAACAATTCTAAGAATTCTAAGTTATTCAAGAACTACATGTGTGTACTGTCTTGAGTGATTCATTAAATCATTCATTCAAATGATTAAAAAAATGCTGACTACTTTAACCGATTTGTTTAAAGGAGCTGATTTATTGAACTGTTTTTATAAATGAGTCATTGTATCATTCTTTCAAACATTTTGTTCAAACACAGAATCATTCAGTAACAAAACATACTATGTGTTACAGCAGATGTGCTGCTTCAGACTAACAGAGGCTTGGAGACTAGTAGCCTCCATTAGCCTGAACTAGATCTTGAATTTGTGATGCAAAAAAATATTTCCACACACATGAGGATCTTTATTGACACTCCTTGATTTGCCTTACTTATTTACAGTACCTGTTTGTGGAACTGTTATAAAAAAGCAATATCACACTCGCATGAGTGTGTTATGGCCAAATATCAGCAGGGCTGTGATTACCTGAGGTGCTGATGTACAGCCATAACACTGCAAGTGTGATATTGCTTTAACAGTAAGAGCAGTAAGATGTTATGATATGCATGCAGACAGGGTGGCAGTTTTAGTTGTTTTAATATTCTTGATGCTGTTAAGCATTGAGTCCACAAAAATACATCTTAGTTGAAATTAAATTCAAATTTTGCTACAGGGCCCCTGTAATATTAAACTTTGTTAGAATGTGATTTTTAAAAGATACATTTTCCACAGCACGCCTGTTTAATCTTTACTTTTTTATTACGTTTTGTTGTGTTTGGCATCAAACTATTCCTAGATCCCTTATTTAAATGTCTATTTAACAGTTATTCAGTAACTGTTTCCATCTTTATATTGGAAAGATTGAAATGCATTTAGATGTCTCTTGAACTGTGATCTTCATACATGTTGTTTCAACGTTTTTGTCAGACTAGTCCAATATATGATATTATGTAAATAGATTTCTTTCTTTTTTCTTTTTTCATCTACTCTTTCAATTTTAGCCTTTCCATTGCAGTTGTACAAGGAGAGATATTCAGTCATCTGACATTTTCTGGCAAAATCACAGCACAATGTGTCTTTCATCACAGCAGGGATAACACTCAAATCAGCACAGAAATTATAGCATTGCCCAAACAGGAGTCACATTTCTGAAAATGAGTATTTGATATCTTCAGTACCTCTTATAGTGGCTCAAAGTCTCAATTTCAAACACAACAATTAGTGTAATTCTTGAAAGGCTGCTTGTCTCTCTGACTTGAAACTTGTTGACTTCAGAAAAGCCTAATGTTGGTTTCTACTATTATACATCATTAGCACATGCTCAGGGCTACATCATGGGAATTGATATTTCACCTGATGATGAGCTGCAATTTAAAATCCTCATTCAGTGATGTTGCAATCAAGGAAAAGCTTTTGAAATCTTTCCTGTTTGCCTGTTTGAATAAGTTACATAATTTGGCAGGAAATAAATAAATAAATACATACATACATACATACATGCATAAATGGTGTCCGTGTAGTTATTCTTTAAATTCAATCAAAGTTGTTGTTTTTTTCCCCCACTAAAGATAGTATTTATAGATGTTTGTTTTCAACTCCCTTTTAAAGCATTGTATTTTTTTTTATTATTTAAAAGACAAACAATAAAATAATAATTTACCCCAAAAATGAAAAATATGCTTAATATACTCACTCTCAGGCCATTCAAAATGTTGATGAGTTTGTTTCTTCATGGGAACAGATTTGGAGAAATTTGGCATTACATCACTTGCTCACTAATGGATGCTCTGCAGTGAATGGGTGCCGTCAGAATGAGAGTCCAAACAGCTGATAAATACATCACAAGAATCCAAAAGTAATCCACATGACTCAAGTCCAACAATTAACATCTGGTGAAGCGAAAAGCTGCATGTTTATAATAAACAAATCCATCATTAAGGTGCTTTAACTTTAAATGGTCACCTCTGGCCATAATAGCATCCATAATAACACTTCCTCCAGTGAAAAAGTCCATCCCCTGTTTTCACAGGTAAATGCTTAATCTGTGCATATTTCTCTCCTGATTCAGACAAGATGAATCACTGGATAAAGCAATTTTATGAACAGTTATTTTAGCCGGAAGCAACTGTTTAAAGTTAAAAGCGTATTGATGGTTGGTGCCAATAGCCTTGTGGGCAGCACGCTGACATCTAGTGTCAGCCCACAGACCTTTCACGATCCTGTCCCCCTCTCTCTCTCCCAGTTTGCTTCCTGTCTGAATACTGTCCTTTCATATTAAAGGCAAAAACAACAACAACAACAACAAAAATTGTCTTGATGGATTTGTTGTTACAAACACGCAGCTTTTTGCTTCACAAGGCATTAATGTCGTCTGGATTACTTATAGATTATTGTGATGTTTTTATCAGCTGTTCGGACAGCACCCATTAACGGCATATTTTCATTTTTAGGAAGTAAAATAAGGAACTAACTGTTCCTTTAAGCACTGAAATATATGCAAGAATATCCCTGATATCAATATCAAAATAAGCTCATATGACAATCAAATTAACCACTTTATATTGTAATGCATTTAGGGCTGTCAATAGATTAAAATTTTTAATCTAATTAATCACACCCTTTTTCTGTGATTAATCGCGATTAATTGCACACTTCATGAAATTAAGCATAGACCGTTTATCTTGTTTCAAATGTTTATTTTGTCATCATTTGCTATATCCAGCAAAGTAAACCAAAAGATTGAAGGGTGCTTGTCAAAAATCTGTATTTTCTGCAAGATTTTTTAAAGATAAATTTAGATGTTTTTCCAAAAAAGGACACATAGAAACTCCAAAAGGACACCAAAGAACCAAATGATATAAGGAGCCCATATAAGCACATATGAAAGAAAAAAAAAATCAGAATTGTATAGTATGTGTACAGTGCAACAGCAAAAAATCCATTCAGTATAACTAAACATATATCTACTACAGTACACGGATTCATTCAGTATAACTAAACACAGCAACATAAACATGACAAATCAAAACATTATCGGGAATGTGTGTGGAAACAACGTGAATGTACGAAAATGTCTGTGCCTGTGCATGTGCATAAATACAATGTGCGATCAGTGCGTCAAGAGCACTCATACACGCATTATTATAATGGACTCACGCGTGCTTACTGTACGACTCCTGTACGCCACCGCAATCGTCTTTACCTTGATTGCAGTCTTCATCTATCAAAACTTTACTAGCGAGACCGGTTATCCAGTCGAGAAACTGTAGTTTGCATCTCATCTGGCCATACAGCGGTGGGATGTGTTGACAATCCGTTCAGTCTGTACTTCACACAGCACGACGTGTGAGGGCTGTCTCTTCAGAGACAATCACAGAATATGACAGAGCTTGTGTTTTAAAGCGAAACACACTGGAATGAATAATTCACTGAAAACGCAATGTGAGTCTCTGTTCTCTCTGCAATCTCTGATGTAATCAGCCTGGTTTCCTTTATATTAGCGTTGTTTTGGACGGATTGTTTGAATGTGTTTGCTTACTGGATCATTGGACTGAAAACTTTCCCGGAGGTTAGCAGCTTAAAATGATCTGATCGCAAGCAGTGAAGCAAAATTGGTTTAAAGGGTTAGAATAGAAATTGTGCCTCAGTAATTTTGCGTTAATTGCGTTAAGGATTGTAAAATTAATCGCATACGTTAACGCGTTAACGTTGACAGCCCTAAATGCATTGTAATATTGTAACCAGTGTTATTGGTTACTCATCCATTGTTCCCTTTCGAACGGTCTCTCCCGTTGCTCAATGACGCTTATGTGGAAACTCCTGTTTACTCTGAATGCTGAAGCAAAGAGCAAAATTTCTAGAGAAAATTTCCTCAGCGTTGTTGCAAATGCTGCACCACTTATGTGGCTCATGCAGGCAACTCCTCCATGCTTCAGACGGGCACAGTAAGTGTGCTGCTTGCCTGGGCCGCTCCCACACTGAAGCTATGCTCACTGAGACAGACTGCTCTCACTGCGAGAGTATGAGTCTCGCCCTGCTTCGCTCATGGATCACCTTCTTCAATGAAGGTAGCTCTGCCCCTCCTGCTATCCCATTTCTCCCCTCTCAGCTGCCTCGGATGAAGAAACAGTGGAGTTACGGGGCTGAGCAACCAGGCTTGCGATCTCATGCCGGCAAAGGTCCCGTGTGCTTCACTCTTCCCAGAGCGCTTTGATTCCGCCCGTGTGTTCTGCATGTGAGGATCAGCACCCCTCGTCTGCAACTAGCGGTTAGGTCTTTTTAGGCGAATCAGAGGAGAATGCTGTCACCAATTATTCTATATCGCTGACAGCTTCAGATGCGGATGCACCGCTTGCCTGGGCCTTGCCCACGCTGAGGCTGTGCTCACTGAGACAGACTGCTCTCATTGCAAGAGTATGAGTCTCGCCCTCTTTAGCTCACTGATCTCCTTTTTCAATGAAAGGCGGCCCCGCCCATCCCGCTCTCTCTTTTCTCCCCTACCAGCTGCCTTAGAGGAAATAACAGTGGAGTCATGGGGCTGAGAAACAAAGGCTTGAATTATCACACCGTCCGGCACAGGTCCCGCATGCTTCACTCTCCCCACTGCACTTTGATCCGCCGGAGTGTTTTACATGTGAGAATCAGCGCCCCTTAGTTTAATCTTTTTAGACTGATCAGAGGAGAATGGTATCACTGATGATTTCATATCGCTGGCAGCTTCAGATTTGAAAAATTGGAATTGGTGCAAATGGTTCCTGTAGCACAGTAGTTCACAGCCTTTTTTCATGGGCCCCCCTGCGTACACACATGACAATCTGACAACCCCCCCCCTCCATATATATATATATACATACATACATACATACAATTCAGTGGCTAGGTGCGTCATTCAGATTCCTCTGTAATTCCTCTGGGCCAGCTTCACATGCAGCCCCTGCAATATTTGCTCAGAGACCATGTACCATCCCATGCTTGGTGCCTAGGACGTTTTCATATGAAGGAGCTGTGGCCCCTTGGAAAACCCCTCTCCTGTTTTAGTCAGGCGTTCCGTTGGGACTGACTTCCAGAAGGAAGGTGGTCACAACAGATGCCTCCCCCTCGGTTTGGGGAGCACTGTACAAGGGCAGACTGGCGTTCGGCTCCTGGTCAAACCTGGAGCAGTGCTTGCACATCAACTGCCTTGAGATAATGGTCGTTTTTCTAACCCTAAAAACCTTCCTGCCGGCCTTAAAGGGGTACCACATCCTGGTCCATTCGGACAACATGACGGTTGTAGCCTTTATAAATCACCAAGGCAGTCTCAGGTCACGCTACCTCCACGGGTTGGCTCGACGCCTCCTTTTATGGACACAGTGCAACCTCCTCTCGCTGAGAGCAATTTGTGTGCCAGGCAGACTGAACCAAGGATCGGACATGCTGTCCAGGGGCAATGTAACACAAGGAGAATGGAGACTACATCCCTAAATGGTTCAGACGATCTGGTCTGTCTTTAGGAGGGCAGAGGTGGACCTCTTGGTCTCTGAAGACATCTTTCACTGCCCAATTTACTTTTCGAAGCAGCGAGATGCTCTGGCCCACAAATGGCCCAGCGCTCCCTTGTATGACTTTCCCCCTATTGCCCTGCTTCCTCAGGTCATAAGATGGGTCAGGGAAGTCAGATGCTCGGTCTTCCTTGAGGCCCCACTCTAGAGGAATCAGACGTAGTTTCCAGAGTTGATTCAGCTGCTATCGGCAGCCCCTGGCCGATACCGCTGAGGACAGATCTCCTTTCTCAAGCGCGAGGCATGATTTTGCATCCCCGGCCTGAGCTGTGGAGCCTTCATGTTTGGCCCCTCGACGGGAATCTTTACAGCTCCCGGTGAGTGTGACTGATACCATTTTGAAGGCTAGAGCCCCATCTACGAGATGCCTTTACGCCCTTAAATGGTCTGCCTTTTTTGACTGGTTTGCAGTATGTAATAAGAACCCATCTTCTTGTGACGTGTCATCCGTGTTAACCTTTCTGCTGGATCATGCTCTCGTGGCTGGCCATTCAGTTGGCAAAAAACGACCTTGTCGTTAAGTTTCTGAGGGGAGCTCGAAGATTGAATCTGCCTCGCCCTCATACTGTGCCGACCTGGAACTTGTCTATAGTCCTTAGGGCCCTACGGGGCCTCCCTTCAAGCCGCTCCAGTCAGCCGACTTATGGCCCCTGTTGCTTAAGACCGCCCTCCTTTGGCTTCAGTGTCAGTCAAGCAAGTGGGTGACCTGCAAGCACTGTCAGTCAGTGCTTCATGTCTTGAGTTTGGGCCTAACGGCTGTAGAGTTGTCCTCAAACCAGGACATGGCTATGTGTCTCTACTCTGTTCAGAGCACAAGTCATTACATCTCTGGTTCTTCCAAATTCAGAGAATGAGCAGGGTCCCAATCCACTCTGTGCGGTTCGGGCTCTTAGAGTGTATGTTGAGCACTCTGGCCCATTTTGGCACCCAGAGCAGCTCTTTGTCGCTGGATAGTGGATGCTATAGCCCTGGCTTATGCCTCAGCAGGCTTACAGTGTCCTATAGGAGTGAGGACCCACTCTACCAGGGGAATGGCATCCTCCAGGGCTTGGTCCAGCAGGAATTCTATATCTGTGCAAGCTCATGCTTGTTGGAGCTCTCAGTACGGGCACTCCAGGGCGGGACTCACAGAGCAGCTTCATTCTGCACTTGCTTATAGCATGGCACTATTGGATGCGTTCCACATAAGCATCATTGACACAATGGAGACCTTTGAAAGGGGACGCTCCAGTTACTAACGTAATCTCGGTTCCATGAGATACGGAAACGAGTGTTGCGTACACTGCAGTGCTATAAGGCTGCATGTGAGAGGATGACTGTCGCTAGCAGTCAAAAGATTCTGATGAAATGGCACCCAGAGCCGACTTATATAGCAGTCGGCTCCACCCATTTAGGCGTGTTGAATCACCATTTGTTTGTGCAGCTACATGAATATGATCAAATCAGGCATCAGTATTTAGAGTAAACAGGAGTTTCCCCATAAGACTTCCCCATCTGTATAGCACTTTGGTTCAACTGCCATTTAAAATGAGCTTAATAAATAAAATGACTTGAAAATGTGTTCAATAATCAAAACTACAATGTGTGATCCAGGACACCTGAAACTGGTTGAACTCCATTAATGAGATAATCCTAGTTATTTTGGTACTTACATATTGCCTGTAGAGCTGAGTTGACGGGGTGGAAATTCACTGTCTCTGACATGCTCCTAAAACAAAAGCACTCTCAGGGTGTACTCACACTAGGCACGGTTGCTTTGAACTGAGCCCGAGTGCGATTATCCCCCCTCCCCACTCCCCCGCTGACTAACTGTGGTATAGGAGTCAGATAAATTTGTTTCAAGTAACAAAGAATATGCACCATATGGAATTTAGAGCCATTGCTTGTGCATAATGAAAAATGCCTACATGTCCATCTTTATTTATTGTTGTTCACTGTACGTTTCAAATAGCAGAGAGATATCAATATGAGCTAGAGTGTCAGGCCATCTGTACACAGTTTCATCTCTCCTTTCCTTTGATGGTATGAGATTAACTGTCCTCAGTAATATTATCAGAACAAGTCTAAAATCAATAGACACCCGGGAGTGTCTTACTCTCCTGAATTCAATCTCAAACTGTAGCAAGAGAATCCAGCTCTTTCTCTATGATATTGAGGAACAGAGATTGTGTGCACTTTATTGTGAAGTCGAGCTTTATATGCAAGATAGTTTGCATGCCCTTGATTTATTATGTAGTTGCTTTAGTTGTTTCAGAGTTTTTCAGAGGAAAAAAACGCATTGACATGACTTATTGATCATTTCGATTTCTGAGTGAAAACGGTTTCAAATAAATACTATACCAAAATGTATTCAGTTTATTTCACCTCTGTTCCTAAACCTAACATGCCGTATTACTGTCTAGAGGTCAATTCATACCATCACATCAAATTCCAGCAAACAGAGTTGTTTTTTTCCCTTGCTAAATCAGTGTTTACCTGTTGGTGTTTGTTGGGGTGTACCTCTAGGCTCTGTCATGAGCCCATGTAAGTTTGTTGGTGCAGTGTGAACCAGGCTTTAGGCAGTATCCTAAACATACATTAATACTGTCTTGACTTGATTAGTGCTTATGACTGATCAAGTTTAAAGCCTGTTGTCGGGACAAAAATGTGAAATGCACATTGGGATTGTCTTATCTATGAGGGACACGTCAATCTTGATATCTGAAACATGCCTGTCATAGAATGCTGTCTATAGGCAGCTCACTGGGATCTGGAACACAGCTTTCCTTTTAAACTTTATTTCCTTGCCTCCTCCTTATCAAAAGGTTTAATGAGAATTGTTAATGCTATCAGGACTGAAATATCTCTGTTCAGGTACACTCTCAGTGTTACTGCAATATGTGATTAAAACCAAACACAGTTGTGAAGATGGGCTTAATCACTCCATTACTGGTGTTATAGTCTTATGACCGTCTGTTCCTCTGTCACGGACATTGCAGTAAATCTCTCGCATGCTTATTAACAAAGATTAATATTCCTCCGCAACACAAGGTCATTGCACTGAAAACCCATAAACAGCACTAAACACTAGTGTGCTTAACAATTAAAAATGTTTTGCTGATCAAAACTACTGTCACAACATAAAAATACTGAAACTACTGAAAGGGAGAAGGTGTCACAGACAATATTTTATATAATTATGGTTTTATTGTGTCATTTGCAATGCTTCATGGGAGTGGATGTTTATGCTCTTCTGACAAGATTTTTTTTTTTAATTAAAGAGAAAAAATGCACATTGTCTAAGCATAGGATATGTCATAATTTAATAACTTCAGAGCTCACTCTAGGCCTTGAAAGTGTTTTCACTAAAAATCAATTACTTCATAGTGAAAATGAATAGGGTTTACTTTCAACTCTTGTCTTTCTGTAAATCCACTCATAGTAAGTAAAGTACCCTTTTTCTGCTTCCTGAAAGTGCTGTAGTATTTTCTTTAATGCACTGTAGGCCTAATGGTGTCCTGAGCCACTTTTCTTTTGGAGTTTGTTAAACGATTGAGCCTTTCTAAAGAGCTTTTCTCTTAAGGGAGAAGCTCAAGAAGTCTTCAGAGACCTTTGTCAATAAAATTACCCACATAAACATAATTGGATATAGAGAATGTGGTCCTTTTATCTGAATGTCAATGCTTAACGACCAATGGATACAGTTGCAACCCTCTAGCAGATACCACTAAATGTTCTCCAATCGATAGCTGCCGAACATACAGCAATGGTCCAGCAAAACAGGCTGTGGTAACCCGTGCCAATGCATAACAAAGAGTTTTTCTTTCTTTGGAAGAAAATGTGGCTGCATTATAAAGTTTGCAGTTCTCCAAACAACTGAAAACAATCAGGCCATTTGGTCAGTATTGTATTTGCAAAAGGGAATGGTTGCATCTAAGTGTGTTTTTCCTTCAATAAAACGCAGCTGTTTGTTTTCAAAGACGTTTCCCTGGTGCCTACCACTGATAAATATCCCATTTACCTTCTCTACTCTATTTGTGAGCCGTATTCTAATGGGATGGAGTTTCTTGACTTCCCGGCACGCAAAGGCTCACATACAAAGTCTATTTGATGTACTACTTGCTTCCTGTTGTATAATGTCTGCCAGCAATGTCAAACCTCCTTTTACCTACTTTAGTAAATAATAAATAGTCAGCCTGCAGGCAGATCCATGCGCTGGCTGATTACACTCTTTTATACAACATGACACATGGTCTCAGTTTGCTAAAAAGCCTGTAATGTAGGGAAAAGCAGCCGACAACATGTGCACCATGTGCCACTGCACCAAATGTGGCCCATATTTCAGTCGTCTTTTATCTTTGGAGCATTCAGGTGAAAAAATTAACATTTATTTCGGATCCCTCCTTTCTAGGAAACATCAAATAGCGAATGCTACAAACGTCGTTCGTGATTACTTCAAGTGCTGCATTGTGTCATGGAGATACGAAGGTCTACCCCAGGGAATGGATTACAAACTTTTATTTATTTCTAAAAAGCCAAAGGGGCAGGGGGGCACAATGGTGGGCCATAAAGAAGCCGCTGCAATGCTCCATAAAGAATGATAATGAGGAAAAGAGTAACATATGTCACAGCTGACCAAATATATGCAAGATTTTAGGGCAAATTTATGAGCTGAAATGAAAGATGAAAAAGTATTTCCTATAAACTTTATGCAAGGATTATGGCAGAAAGTCACTACGAAAAAGTTTAATTTGGCAGACTTAGCACCTAGTTATTAATAGCAGGGAAAACGTTAAATGTAGAAAAGCTCTTGTGTTTTTCAGTGAGGAAACAGTACTTTGTCTTTAGCAGAGTACAACGGAGATTTGGAGCTTAAAGTATTTATGACATCAGTATATTCGGAGGATGAACATTCTCTTTAAAATGCCAAGCTGGATTTGACCTCTGTGACCCCTGTCATGTGTGAGGTGAGTGTATATTCAGATGCACACAGTGACTTGGATTTGGACCCTTAAAGTCACACTTAAAATATCTAAATGTCATTGCATTAAATATAAAGATATCAAACCAAGTGGCATTTGATTCAAGTTAGCACAGGCACACTTTTAAAGCAAAGAATTAGACAAAAATGTGTTTTGTCAGGTTTCATATTGATTAATTTTGTTAATATTCTAATATACTTTCTAGCATTTTTTAATATGTTTTTAGTTTTATTTTTATTTTAGCACTTCAGCTTAAACTAAACTAAAAGGAGAAATGTTGCCTTGGCACTAGCTGAAATAAACATGAAAAAAAAATTAAGTTAAATGTTTATTTTATTTAAAGTAATGTTATTTTGTAATGCTTTTTATGGTCCAATTAATTTTTGAGCCACCTACAAAGGCAAAACACAGTTACTACACAAACTGAGTTAAACTATGATCTGTGCTATGACAGACAGCCCAAATCAATTGAAAATAAATTATATTATATGGATTATAATATTGTTAAAAATGTATTACATTATTCATTTACATTTACACATTTTGGCTGACAACTTTACAGAAATCGGGGTAACACTTTATAAAAGCTTTCATTAATAAATCAATAACAGACATTACATAATGCTTAACAGTTCATTAGTTAATATATATTCACATAGCTAGAAATATGAGATAATGTGCTTGTTAATGTTTACTAATGTACTTTTTAAAAATGATCTAATGATTAACAGATCATTATTTAATGTAAATTGAAATGCTTACAAATGTCATCAAACTTTCAATTCATACGATCAAGCAATTTTTTTTAAATTTACAAATGATTTTAATAGACATTGTACAATGATTACAAGCTTATTTGTTAATGTACTTTTGAATGCTAACAAATATCATTAAACTTCAGTTCATATATTACCTATCGCTATTTTTTACATTTACAAATGTTGTGAAAAAAATTGCTTCACAAACTATTCATGTTAACATATTATTCATTAACTCATAATCAAAGCCTGTAAAGATCATATATTTGGTCTTTGTTGGTTGTATAGACTTCTGCTATTTTCACATCTTAACAAATCCTTTATTAATTATTTGTTCATGTTTTTGCAGTACCCAATCTGAAGTCGAAACTATTCATCATTTGTAAATGTTTATAAACATTTACTAATCTTTCAGTTGCTTTATGGTCATTAGACGTTTAGCTGTTTGTGTAAAGGATGGTTAGTTAAGTTTAGCTTTCTAAAGATCTGACACACACTGTAATTTGGGTGCAAAACATGTTTTTATTGCCTCAACACTTGTATAAGTATACTATTGTATATCATAAAACATAATATTCCTTGAAAGATACGTCTACAGGAGAAAACAAATAAATTTTTTTAAAGAAAATACTTGTTCATTTATCAAAACAATGATATAAACAGATTGAACAGTGTTCCCTTAGAGTAATCAAACTGACCCCGGTATACTTCTGACACTTTAACCAATCCCATAAACCTACCCAAACCTGTCCCTAATCTTACCCGTATCACACCTCAGTAGCAGCAAAAGTGTTGTGCATTAACACAAGCTTTTAATCATTGTATAGCATGTATTAAAATAATTAAAAGAAGTATCAAAAGAAGTCCATGATCATTATCTGTTAATCATTAGGTAACGTTTAATAAAGTTATTAGTTAACCATAACAAGCACATTATCTCATGTTTCTAGCTGTTTGAATATATATTAACTAATGAACTGTTAAGCATTAGATAATGTATGTTAATGATTTATTAATGAAAGTTATTATAAAGTGTTACCGAAAGTAGAAATGGTGGTAAAACTGTTTGAAACAATAATTATTTCATTATTATTTTGAAATAATCCAGAAGTCGACTTTTTCACTTTTTCCGGACTGAGGCTCAGCTTGGCTTTTCTTCTCTACCCACTTTCTTCTTTGACTTGAGATGACACAATTGTGATTAACTGTGTTCTCTGGTTCCTCCAACATTGGGCTTGTGAGAGCTTTCAAGATCTAGTGTGGTTTTGGCTTTTTCCAAAAGTCATATTGCATTGTATTCTGAGATTTTGCCTTCAGACCAGCAGTTGCGTAAGAGGTTTAAAAATGGTTTTGGAGAGCAGTGCATGCAGCATGTCTATAGATCATCAAGAGTTTGCACTCCACACACTCCTCTCTGCTTTTTAGAGTTGCTATAGCACTCATAATGTACTTTACAAAATTACAATAATTTTTATATATTAACATATTTTATATTAATTAATTGGAGTTTTCTGCCAGTAATTTCAATCAAAAACTGATTTTTTTATTTATTTATTTTTTTTTTTTTTGTGGACAGCCAATTGAATAAAGTTGTCAGGGGATATGAGCAACTCAAGGCCGATTGAATCACACGTCTGAACATTTGCATGTCTGCAACAGGCTTAAAGTTTCAGATTTTATTACAGCTAAAATAAACCTGCATGGTAAAATAACCTACAATATATACATTAATACTTTGCCCAGACACATTTCTTACCATATCAGACTGAAAAAAATATTATGAGCAAACTTTTGTAACAAATAAAATCTTATTATTAGAAGTACTACCCTGTATTTCAGTAGGAAGTAAGGTAGGTAAGGTGATTTTGTGACATCAGGTTACACTTTATTATAATATGTCTTTGTTGCAGTGTAATTATATATATAATATTTTAGTCTTGTAGCATCTTTTATTTTTATTTAATCATATTTTGATATGCAACACAACAAGGCGTGCTTTATATCTAACGTTTACTTTATTTATTTCTCCTCATTAGAAAGGTTATAAATGTTGAGAAATATTAATGTTTAGGGCTGTCAGCCAATTTTGTACATTTATGTAATTATATAGCTTATATTAATCAATAATAACTAAAAGGTGGTTTACTTTATTTTCCCATTACAGGCTTTAAAGGTCCCATATTTTACACCTTTCTGGAGTTTTATTTTAGGTTTTGATGTCCTTAAGAATATATATTTGCGGTATAAGTACCAAAAACCATCTCAATATATATTTGTACAGCTCCTTTCTCAGGAGCTCTGCTGAGAACAGATCGATTTTGGTCTGTCTAATTAATATTCATGAGCCTCTCTTCTGATTGGCCTGTTGTTTTCTGAGTGACGCACGGCCAGGCCAACCACAGGTAACTAGGGTCAGCGACGTCACAGCGCTAGCTGGAGGCAGCAAAACAAAGGGGAAACTGGAGGCGGCCCATTCAAACCAGCGCAGATTCGGCTACATAAGGAGCTTAAAATATCATCTTGTTGTGATGTTGGGTGCCAGAATCGACGTAATCCAGCCTCAAATTAGAAATTTGATCACAAATCTGCTGCCACTGCCAGACAAAAAAAACAACGACAGCTGTGGTTAATACTGTGGACTGACTGTTTTCAAACTTATATGGTAGTTACATAGAACCTAGACCTCAGTTATCATGAAAAAAGCCAGGAAATTTCAGTTTTGACAATATGAGACCTTTAAGCGGAAAGCGTTGCTGCAGAACGATAATACACACTAACACCACCTATGCTTTATTAGAACAGCATGTTATTGAAAATGGCAGTCTGAATTATTACATGATAATGTGTAAAATATAATAAAATTATATTAAATAACAGGGCCTGGGATTTCAAAAGATAGATAATGCTTTCCCATTGTGAAAAGATTTTTTTTTTTCACAACATAAGATGCAGGCAGGTCTGTGAGATCTTGGGAGAGGTTTCTATTACTCCACTAAGTGAACAAAATTAGGGGGCTGCAGTTTTGCTTGAGAAACCCTGTGGAGTTCCAAAGCAAGCAGCAGCGATAACAAAATCATGTCCAAGCCTTTTATCGAACAGCGTGAACGGCGCTGGAGTTCAGAATCAGTGTCTGGGAAAATTCATTATTTTTCCCTGCTAACAATAATCAATGGCTGTCAATGGACACACTGAGACCAGGCCTCGCTTAAATAGATCTTATTGGTCTGATTGGAGCATGCTGCGGCTCGACCATTCTCCTCTGATCAATACTGGTGAGATGATCAGTGAGAGATTGCATTTTTGAGAGACCCGGGGTGTTTGTGTGTCTCTGTGTATTTGCGGAGGGCGGAGGATACTGCAGAAGAATAAGCCTGGGGAACAAGTGCACAGGAGAAAAAATGGCTGAAACCCAGGTGACAAAGAGGCCTAATTAACTGTAATGGCTGAGGCTTTTATATGATCACAAAAGGCAATTATTGGGCAGTCGCTCCCAGAGGGGGAGTTTTGGCATAGCCTCACATGGTCAGGATCTCTGCCAATCACAAAGACATACTTTACATGAAACAGGAATATGAATTCAGGCACAGGTGCTTCATGAATTGCGAAAATTTGCAACTGGTTAGTTACTCCCTTAAGAGTCATTTATCACTAAGTGGTTGTAAAATTAGCAATAATCGAAAAAAAGCAACAAATTAAGTGCCGGGTTATTGTGGTGTACATTACAGATCTTATAGACGGCCAAAATGCAAAAAAGAAAATGAACTACTACATTTTAAGCATTGATGTATTATTTTAGGAGACTAAATTATTGCATATGTTATTATATGATATACCATTATTGTATTTACAATGGTCGTCCAAGCAGAACAGAAGTAAGTCATCGGCAAAGCACAAACCACTGTCTTTGACACGGTTGGAGGAGTCATAAGCGAGAAAGAGAAACCATTGCGATTCTCTGTTCTCTTTGAAGTTCAAGTGTATGACCTCTTTTTGACAAAAGAAAGGCTGTCCACGGCCTCTATTATAGCTTTACATGACTGTGCCTTAAAATGTGTTTTGTGTGTCACCTGGTGGGTGGTGGATGTGTATAATAATGACAGGCATTGTACATTTATAATGCTTTCCTGTTCATGGTTATATGGTAAACAAATTATTTTAAAACAATTGTCATATAGTGGGTATAAAAACAGTACACACAACTGGTTAAAATTGCAGCTTTTTGATTTGATATATATATGTTAGATATTTTTCCACAACTAATGCAATGTTAAAACCAACAATATTCAAATAAACAAATAGAAACTTAAAAAAAACACTAAAGTTAACCTGGTTGCACCAGTGCACTCTTCAAATAATACTCAATTGAAACATCTCTTGCTTTGAATTGTTACGGAGTGACAGAGGCGCGAGGTGTGTGGATCCATTTGCAAAGCTTCATTAGAAGACATGGTCAGAAACAGGCAGGGTCGAACACCAGCCAACAGATATGGCACAGGCAAGACACAAGAGTAATCCGTTAAACAGGCATGGGTCGATCGATGGCAAACGTAGTCCAAAGGGCTTGACAAGAGAGGTAATCCGAGGAACACGGGTTTAAGGGTAGGTTAAGGTGTAAGGGATGGGTCAACAGTGTAATTATAAATGTAATTACATAAATTAATTACAGATGTAATTACATGCAGGTATTATTAAAATAGAAGCACAATGTAAAAACATGTATGTGTTATGGAGTGACAGAGACGTGAGGCGTGTGGATCCATTTGCAGAGCTTTATGTAAAGACATGGTCAGAAACAGGCAGGGTCGAACACCAGCAAACAGATGGCACAGGCAAGACACAAGAGTAATCCGTTAAACAGGCGTGGGTCGATCGATGGCGAATGTAATCCAAAGGACTTGACAAGAGGGGTAATCCGAGGAACACGAGCAATAGTCCAGGCAAGGTGCAAACATAATCCAAAAGACAAGACAAAAGGGTAATCCAAAATACTCAGGCAAGAATCCGAACACGGGAAAACAGGCAAGGCAAGACTATGACAATTACTAGACTATGAAAACTAGAGCAGGCGCCGTAAAGTAGCTTTTAGCTAGGGTAGCGATATGCGCTTACAATACTCTGCGCTGTGTGCAATCAGTGCAATGGATGATGGGAAATGTAGTCCAGGATGACATGTAACAGTTTGTGTAGTGTGAGAGTCAATGTAACGGAAGGGTGACCTCTGGTGGCAATCGGACGGAAGTCCATGGACAGGATTCGTGACATGAATACAACAGCAAGTGTTTTTGAATAAGTGTCTACCAACTGATTTGTCCATTTTTACCCATTCTTTCTTTCAAAAGAGCTTCAATCTCATATTGTGGGGGGATCTTCTGTGTACCGCCCTGTTGTTGTTGTTGTTGTTTTTGACTGGATTTAGGTCTAGCCTCTGAGCCGTTTTTTCTTCTTCTGAAGCAATTCCTTTGTTGACTTAGATTTGTATTTTAGGTTATTATCATGCTGAAAGATGAAATGTCTCTTCATTTTAAGATATTTAATGGAAGCCTGCATGTTTTTTGCCTAAAAGGTCTTGTATTTGGTGCTATCCCTGATTCCTTCTTGAATGATTTGCAAACCAAAATTATCTGAAATCCTTCTTAATTTAACTTCTTAATATTAACTGAAGAGAAGCAACCCTATAGCATGATGCTGGCACCACCATGCAAGCAAGAAAATCCTGCAGAGACAGTAGCTCTTTTATTCAGGGTTGATCAGCATCACTTAAACAATGACCAGAGGACATTCAGTAAAAGTGATTGGTTAATTCAAAAGAGAGTACCATGTCTTATGAAAGGGCGCACATGCAATGTTTGTCAGTGTTGGTGTTGGTGTACCAATGTGTGCTGCTGTGATGCGTAATACCATGTACAGATATATGTGTAGGTTATCGGAATCTGTAAACAGCATAATTTCAACACTGACGAACCCGGTACTAAGTTCAGTCAGACTTTTCTCAAGTATGTGAAACCATTGGCGTTTTAGTATATATGTAAATATGTGATACTGTGGATGCTGCACTTTGAACAGAGGTGTGTAGTGTTTTATACCCACAGTAATGTCTGAACTGTTTGTAAATCAAGTGCCGTATATTTTTGGAATCCTTGACTCAAGAAAAAAATAAAACATATATCTCCATTTAATTTCTGCTGTAAAAAAAAATCACAAACCTTGATATATATATATATATAGTTCGGTCACACTTTATTTTAAAGTTTTAAATTCTCACTATTAACTATTAACTATGACTTTTGCCTCAATAAACTCCAAATGTACAACTTATTAATAGTTAGTAAGGTAGTTGTTAAGTTTAGGTATGGGGTAAGATATCTAAAATATGGTCATGCAGAATAAGGCATTAATATGTGCTTTATAAGTACTAATAAACAAGCAATATGCTAATAATATGCATGCTAATAAGTAACTAGTTAATAGTGAGAATTGGTGTCTAAACTAAAGTGTTACCATGTGTTCAATCTGAGGTCACTTGCACAGAATGTCAGAACTTGGCCACTTATTGGCATTGTAAAACCTGAAATTGGCTTTCACTATAGAACCATTGGTCTGATCGGCTTAAATTCTACACAGCGTCTTTGTCGAAGATCCCATAACTGAATCTGAAATCAGTCACATATCTCAACAAACATTTTTTAGGTGCTATAGACAAGGTTAAAAAAGGGTGATCATAATAAAACTTAACTAATCGCCTTGTGAGGTCTGAGAGAAATTTGAATCTAATCAGCCACTGTGTAGTGCTATAATATTTTTCATGCAGGTTAATGATTTTATTCATTTCAGTGAATAGCATTGCTGAATAATAATAATTATTTATTTATTTTTTTTAAAGAAAGAAAAAAAGAGTTGAATTATTTGGATGGCTATAAAAGGGTAATTTACGGTTGTGGCCAAATGTACCCAAAATGTCTCAAATTCCAAAGTGAAACCTCAGAACCTAATAGAAATTAATAAAGCATGTGCGATATATGATACTAAAGAAGCATGCAAAATACTATGAAAATTGGAAAATAGATAATGGTTAAAAACGTTAAAAAAATACTTACCGGAACCTGCTGAAAATTGTTCAATTTCATTTCCTTTTTCATTTCTGAAATATGTGCTTGTTAAATAATACATAATATGTTTTAACACATACATTTAAAGGTCTTAAAAGTGCCAATAAATGCTGCTTGCAGATATATTTTGTTATCATATATTGTTGTTATTATTTTTAGTTATTATTTGTTATTTTCTTGTACTTTAAATGTGAAATACTACTAATAAAAGTAATCAAAATAAAGCACTTTGTGTTGAAATGTGGGTTTATTTCTAATTGGGTTTGGTTTATTCTAAATAAAAAGCCATGAAAAACAAATTACAACGTTTTTAATACAGAATCAATAAGATTTGATAGTCATTTGCTAACTGGCCATGATACTTCTCACATGGGGGTCTGTAAAAGCATTTGCCTTTATACTTTACAGAGTGAAATAGCAGAGTTATTAGTTACTAGTTAGCAAAGCGACATGAAGAGGACTGGTAAAGTCTGTGGGGTTGAAAAGTGAAATGTAAGGTCTTAAGCTAATGGGACACCAGCTGGTACAGCCCATTCCTGCCAGGAGGATATATGTTTGGGTTGGTTGTGAGCATTAGCAGTCAAGCTCAGCAAGTGCAATGCCAGCAGATTGTGACTAGCCTAATGCAATTACATGGCCAGCCTTCCCAGGCCCCAGCCTTAAAAAACAGGGCTAGTGATTTGCCCTCGGCTCCAGTGGTCAGGCTAGCTGCCATCACCAGCTAATCCCCATATTAGACACATGCTGGCAGGGATGAAGAAATAGCCCAGTGACTTATGTCCAGTTGAGTTTATACTGAAGTCTGTACAGAGGGACCTGCTTGGATCTACGTTTCCCTGGTTCCCTTGAAATACATGAAGCGAGTTAATCCAGTTAGCCATGGACATGTGTAAAGACACACTTACTATTGTGCGTGACAACCATTTAAATACCATGCACAAAAAGAATCTGAGGGAGAACTTTTTTTTTCCTGAACACATGAACTGAATATACACTTCACACCATTACTTCCCTTATTTTAATAATTCCACTTTAGCTATATGTTACTCAAGCCTTTATATACTGCATTATAAATTAATACATAATAAAGAACATATAAAATATAAAAGGTAATTGCGACTGTTCTTACTTTTTTCCTTACAATTTTTCCTTACAGTTTGTATCTTCCAGTTTTTAGAAAAAAAGTCAGAATTTCAAGATGTTAACTTGCAATTGTGATAAAGAATTGTGAGATAAAGAGTCACAATTACCTTTCATGGCGAGAACAAAACAACTGAATTGTGAGACGCAAACTCAGAATTGAGAGATACAATTTAGAAGTGCAAGAAAAAAGTATTTTTAAGGATATTTTTTCTCATAATTATGAGTTTATATCTCTCAATTATAACATTTTTATCAGAAATGCAAGTGTATATCTTGAAATGTATTTATTTAATTTAACTTATATCTTGAACTTTTTTCTCTGAATTGTGAGATACAAAGTTGCGATTCTTTTTACCTTTTTTTAAGGAAGGTTATATTGCAATATTGCATACACCTTAAAAATATCATTAAACACTGAATTACAGTCTGTCAGTTCAATGTGATATTTATTATCAGTTTTACAAAAGAGAGGATGAAAGTTATTAAACTGAACTAATTTTACCTCCACTGTTAGCAAACAATCTCAAATTCAAACGGGCAACAACTAAGAATGCACTAAAATGCACTTTTTCTATTCTTGGTTTAAATATGTTTTATAATGTGTAAGAAAATACATGAAGTTAGATGCCAAACATGTTTTAATGCATTGTTCTCTTGAAAGTAAGGAGTGTTAGGTGTAAGACATTTTGAAAGCATTACACACACGCACGCACACACACACACACACACACACACACACACACACACACACACATATATATATATATATATATATATACACACGCACACACACTGCTATTTGCACTTCTGGTTAGATGCTAACTGCATGGTTATACATATGTAAATACCATTATTATTATTATTATTATAAAACAAATATTAGGGGATTTTATATTTGTAACAATTATTCAGTTTGCATAAAGTGAGCAGTTGACATTGCTGAAGGTGAACGAATGACTGCATGAGTCTGGGATACCCACTGAGATTGCTAATAATTGCTGCTTTGATGCTAAAAAGAGCATATTAACCGATAGCAAACTCAGCAGTGTGCCGGCCAAATGGACAGCAAGTTAAATGAGAAAAGATCAATGTTAGCGTTCTTCATTTTAGAAACGTACCACTTTCTAAATTACTGCATGACGGGTCAAATCTCATGATTTTTGCTCCTGTGAGACAACTGGGTGTGCGTTACACCACTTCTGCCAAGAATTCATCTTTTGCAGTCTTTGAAGTGAAAAATATCACATTTTTGGTAAATTAATGGTGATTTTTTTTTTTTTTGAGCTTTGTACTTTTATAGGTCTTTTTTGTGAAATGGATGTGGATAAGCAGCTATATTATGCATCACACACACACACACGTAAAAGAGCGCACATCTTGTGGATCTTTATTAATGTAAAATCTCTTCTTACATCTAGCTTTATTTGGAACACAGAAAAACGGCTTGTTTTGACAGCATGTATTTTTCTTTTTAACAGGTTTATTGAGCTATTAATTGGCAGGTACTTCTAGCTGGTGACACGTGCCTGGACCGTAAGGGAAGGAATCTGATCTTCCTAATTTCCCTGCTAGATGAAAAATTAACTCATTACTACAGAACCCAAGTGTAAATATGCAGTAATGCTTCCTTTGCAGGGTGCCAGCTTTATCAGTGTGATCTCTCACAGCGGGCGGCCTGAAAATTTGTAAGAATTCACCTCAACAAGTTTCTGAAATTGGACATCTCTGTTAGAATATATAGTGTAATTTGATCAAATTTCCCTCCAGATCACACAGAATCTCTTATAATGCCCATCATTTCCCCTCCTTTCTTATCTAACCATCTCAGAGTGGATGTGTTCCAGTGCTTGCTCCCGCAGTGCCTGATGACTCTCTGGCAGATGGGTACATTACTGTCCACTAATAGAAAGTAACCCTGAGATTTCCTTCTCGCATACTGGACCATCATAAGGCAGTAAAAGGAATAGTTCACCCAAAAAAAATAAAAATTTGCTGAAAATGTACTCACCTTCAGGCCATCCAAGATGTAGATGAGTTTGTTTCTTCATCAGAACAGATTTGGAGAAATGTAGCATTAGATCACGTGCTCAGCAATGGATGCTCTGCAGTGAATGGGTGCCGTCAGAATGAGAGTCCAAACAGCTGATAAAACCATCACAATAATCCACACCAATCCAGACCATCAATTAAGAAACAATCCATCAAGCCATTTAAATTTAAACCATCACTTCTGGCCATAATGCCAATCTATAATCCACAATAACTCTTCCTCCAGTGAAAAAATCCATCTCCTGTTGTCCTCACATCAAAATCCACATATTTGTTTACGACTGTTTGGACTATTTGATCTGTGCATATTTCTCTCCTGATTCAGACGAGACGACTTTTTCATTGGGCAAAGGAAGCAATGATAGACTTGTTTCTTACAAACACACAGCTTTTCACTTCACAAGTCATTATAATTGTTGTACTGGAGTGGTGTGGATTACTTGTGGATTATTGTGATGTTTTTATCAGCTGTTTGGACTCTCATTCTGACGGCACCCATTCACTGCAGAGGATCCATTGGTGAGCAAGTGATGTAATGCTACATTTCTCCAAATCTGTAAAGAAACAAACTCATCTACATTCTGGATGGCCTGAGGGTGGGTAGATTTTCAGCAAATTGTCATTCTTTGGTGAACTATTCCTTTAAAGTTTTTGCATGTAGGGCACTTTTGTAGACAATCAAGTTACTCTGGGAGAAATTAATTTTCAAGGTAATGAATTGTTCCCACTGATAGCATTGTTTATTTGCAAACACTGTCTACATTGTTTTATTGTGTGATTCACAAGGAATTTTGTAAATCAATGGCACAAACACACACCAAAAAAAACAAAAAACAGTGCCTTGCAGAACAATTCCACAGAAAAAAAAAGCTATTGAAAGAGGAACAGAAGGTATATTGGTAACACTTTACAATAAGGATCATTAGTTAACATTAGTTAACTACTTTAGTTAA
>NW_015542342.1:316919-330627 GCF_001515605.1 Sinocyclocheilus anshuiensis | reverse complement strand
TTAACTAACATTAACAAAGATTAATAAATACTGTAATAAATGTATTGTTCATTGTTTTTTCATGTTAGTTAATACATACTAATGGACCCTTATTGTAAAGTGCTACCCTACTTTCTACTGTCAGTATTTACTAGACACACAGTGAAAAATTAGTGATGAAAATGCATAGAAAATGCATAAATGCGAGTTACTTTTGGGGCTGACCTTATTGCATATGCATCAGTAGGAGTTTCCCTTTCAGGCGCAAAATTTATGGGAGGATAGTGTTTCAATAAATCATGCAACATGATTTACTAAGGTTTGCGGTAGTCAGTGTACTGGTATTTGCACCATTACTTAATGCCAAAAAAGCTTGTCTTAACCCGTTTTGGATGCGATAGTTGTTCATCTCCGCTGCTCTTGGTTTAGGATTGCATTGGTCATTATGGAAATGATCTGGCGGCGTCCATGTTCTTTAATTTGTGCATTGACAGTAGATCACCCACAAAATTTTCCACTCCCATCGGCACTTTTATGGGATTGCGCTCTTTCACTACTTTGCCCTGTTTAGTAAATCTGGCCCCATGTCGTTTATCAAAGGAATGAAAGCACTGTTGAACAGTTTTGTGGGTAATGCATTATGAGTAACGCGAGTTACGTAATCAAATAACTTTTTTCAAGTAACTAGTAAAGCAATGCATTACTTTTTAATTTACATAAGTTATATAAGGCTACATCCACACGAAGCCAGAGCTTTCCCTATCCGATCTTTTTTTTCCCCTCGTCTCAAGAAATATCTGCGTCCACACGAAACCACGAAACCGACACAAAACGCTGTAGTATACATGCCAGACCAGCATGTGGCGCTGTAATTCTGCCACAGAGATACAATAAAAACGGAGAAGAAGACTTGGACTATGCGCATAAACCTTGAGCGCAGTATACAAACGATCATGAAACAATACAATTATTAATCTGTGTTAATGTTAGTTAATAAAAAGACAATCGTTCAGTGTTTGTTCATGTTTTTGTTGCTGTTATGTGACGTAGCGCTGTCTGACGTGGGCTGATGACGGCATCGTTTCAGAAAATATACGGATTCGCTGTCCACATGAAAACGCAAGGGCGGCGTTTTCAGATTTATCCACTCTGGGACCCGGTTTCAAAAAATATCGGTTTCACTCTCCCAAAACGCCGGATCCATGTGGACGAAACGCCTATAAGATACAAAATGTATGCGTATACAGCTAAACGCGTCTCCGTGTGGACGGGGCCTAAGTAACACCAGTTACTTTGTAAATTTACATTTCCTTCAGTCCGAGGCTTATTCATTTCATTTTTGGTGTGAAAGGTCTTTTTACATTTGCCAAAATTAGAATCTTTTATATTGAAAACAAACAAGCAAGCCCAGCCCAGATTTAAAAAGTAACGCAAAAGTAATGTAACATGACATTCCATAAAAAGTTACTAACGTAATAAATTACCTTTTTAGAGAGTAACGCAATATTGCAATGCATTACTTTTAAAAGTAACTATCCCCAACACTGCTGTTGAAACATTTGAAAAGTGTGTATGTGCTCTAGAACACTGGAGGAACCACGGAGTATGAGCTAAGAGGTACATTTGGTTAAAACTCAAACTAATTAATAAACATGAGTTATTTCACCACCTGAGTAATGATATTGTTAACAACTGATCTATATTGTTCAACCAATGTGGTTCAACCGACGGATGTGCGACAGTTGAACAGTGGTTGAACAGTTTCGACTAGCTAGGTAATTTCTCCAATGAGGCATGGTACTATGGTTGTTAACCCTCGATGGCACACTTGCATCACTTACATTTTTTCCTGATAACAGTGAAAAGAACATAAAATGCTCCAACATTTATATTTATACAGATAAGAGTAAGACATCATTCAAAAATGTCGTGTAAAAATGTAAAGACTTTAGTTATTAAAATATTTAATTAACTGACATAAGCACGAAGGGCATGTCAAAACACGTCCCCGTGAGATTCCAGAGGGTCAATCAGTGAGTTACGACATTGTACAAGAAATGCACCCAGTAAGTGATAACTGGTATAGGTAAAAATATTTTAAGGAAGCATCTGCCCGTTTTGCTCTCAGATCTCATGAGTGGCTGACCTGAACGCCACAGCCTGGAATTTAAAAAAGGGGTCCATCTGACCCAAGGTCTTCACAAAAACCCCAATTATCCCTGCACGCCGGGCCATCTTAATTAGCCTTGTCTGATGTGCGGCAGACCCATTATGTTTCTAATTAAGTTCCTATCAGCCGCCCAGAAATAATGGGATACTGCACATCAAAAATGAGGCAAGATTACGCAACTATCGAGTGGCAATCTGCCCGACATTGGGATGGGTGGAGTAGGGCATCCTTTAAGGATTTGAATGGGTTCATCAGAGGAGCTCTATCAGTGAGCGGAGTCCTAAATGCATTCAGGACTTGAATTAGACTTATCTCCACAACACAGAGGAAAGACCTCCATCACTCCCACATCTATCTCCTCAGTACAGTGAGACAGAGAGCGGGGGGAAAGAAGAAAGACAAGCATCCAGCTCACTAGGAGACATGCACGCCTAATTTGATGCAAACACAGCATTCAGTTTACCCAGAGTGCTCGCTGATAGATAGTCTGAGTGACACTTATGCCGAGTTCACACTGCACGATTTTCAAAGACGTCGCATCACTGTTGGTTTCACACTGAACGACTATCTGGGGTAGCATTCAGCTGTTGCTGTGTTCACACTGCACGATGGAACGACGTCAGGAGGTTACACACTGCATGACTTTACAATAGGAAGAATCGCCGACAGCTCTGTCTGGTGCAGGGTTGCCAGCTTTTAGCTACAAAACCCACACAATTACTACTCAAAACTAGCCTGAAAATAGCCCAATTGCTTTCGAAGGGGTCCCCCAGTAAAATTCGTCTGTTCGGGGGTAAAATACAAATTTTTTTGGCGGGGTTCTCCTCACTGTGTCATTGTCACTCACGTGAACGAGCACCGATTTGCCTCCGATTTCGGGCATTTGTCGCGATTTCGCAAAATCTGTCGGCGAGTGAAAAATCGGGCTAAAATCGTGCAGTGTGAACTCGGCATTAGAAACTCGGATTGCTCTCTTCCCATGAGCATCTGATCCATACAAGGTGACATGGAGGTGGAGAAAAACAACAAATAGATGAAGCCCCTGTCGAAGCACATAGAGGTTAAAATTTTTTTAATTGGAATGGCCAAATTTGTTATCCTCACAGATGACACTTGCTGATTTGAGACGCAAGTGTCACCACAACGGTTTCAAAAAGCACACTAATTTTGTTGTCATTTCTTTCTCAAATATTTATATATTTTGGGCCTTTGTATTCTTTTAGG
The DNA here is from genome assembly GCF_001515605.1 of Sinocyclocheilus anshuiensis. Taxonomy (NCBI): domain Eukaryota; kingdom Metazoa; phylum Chordata; class Actinopteri; order Cypriniformes; family Cyprinidae; genus Sinocyclocheilus; species Sinocyclocheilus anshuiensis. The sequence continues at coordinate 327,254 of NW_015542342.1, read as the reverse complement.
AGAAAGCTGTAAAACTGTTTAACAAAAATGCAAACAAAACAAAATGCAAAACCCAACAGCAATATTTATGTAGCAAAAGTATGTCGTTGGGGTGTTTTTCCCGTAACTGCATGTTAAAGTAAAAAACAACAAAGAGAGTCTCTCAGAAAGACTGAGTAAAGAGGTTTTAAAAGGGATAAACTCCAGAGTGAAGATATTCTGACGAGTAAACAAGTAGGATTGTCTGATCAAACACCTCTTTCATTCAGAAGACTATAGGCTATATCCAGCAAGCTGTTGATGTGCTTCCTTTAGTACATACAAACAGTGATGGGTGTAGAGTGCACTCAGAAAAAAATAGATCTTTTCTGCTTGTGTAATTTAGTTTAGGGGCCATTTAGCTGAACTTTAGTTTTGATTGAATTTAACTTGCAGGTTAGTCCCCCCCAGAGAGAAAATTAGCTCATTGTTTACTCACCCTCAAGTTGTTCCAAACCTGAATGAGTTTCTTTCTTCTGTTGAGCACAACAGAAGATATTTTGAAGAATGTTGGTAACCAAACAGCTGACGGTCGCCATTAGCTTCCATAGTATGAAAAAAATGCCATGGAAGTCAATGGCCACTGTCAACTGGCGGAATTGACAGAACGACAGAATTTTCATTCTTGGGCAAACTATGCCTTTAACATTATATATTTGTTTAAAACATATTTTCATTTTATCCATAAAACAGCTTGTGATAAAACAATAATTGGCAGACCTGCTGCATTACTAGAGCCCTGATTTACATAAAGGACACTATGTAAGAATTTCTTGTTCGAAATGAACAAAATGTCATTGGTGATCAAGTACACTATGTCCGGCTTTCAAATTGTACTTGTGTCCTACCGTGATTCACAAAGATAAGCCTATCATAACGAGTCATACTTTTAAGTTTTTCTTGAAAATTGCATTCTTTCATCATTCGCCTGTGTGAATAAAGATAGGAAAGTCTGGCTATTACAGCATGTGTTAAATGCAGTGTTTAATCATTCTGAAAGCTTGTAGCCATAACTAATAAACATCTATCATCGTTAGTGGCATTTGTGCTGATCAGATGATTGCATATAACCATGCTTTACACTTAGCCCAACTCACATAATAACCAAAAGAATGTTCCTCTGCCAGTTTTTTGCTTTAACCCCTAGAGGGACCAAAATTTGTTATTGTGATTTTATGTGCATTTTTATGTTGTGGTGCGTGTGCAAGCATTTTTATTGCATTATGCATTTCATTTCATATAGCTTGATATATAGACATATAGCTTGATTTGTTATTAAAGAAATAGCTACATTTAATTCTAGGGAAAATTTTTCCGCTATTTAATAAAGTTTAAATTAATCATTTTAATAATTTTTTTAATGTATCGCTGCTGGAACCGTAAAATCACCAGCAAGTGTTTCAAAGGATGATTTCAACCTCAACCATCATTGTTATGATGGGGAGCCCTTGAAAATTAGGCTACAATAGCTCAAGAGCAGTCCTTCATTCAACATATACAATTCATCAGTTTACAGACACTTGTAATCAAGAAAGATATGCTCCTTCAAGGGCATTGGGCTGGATGGGAGAGCCTGAAGACCTTACAGTGTCTTGCCAGGGACGGAAAATGAATGCATTGCTTCTATGGTTGATAGTGCCTTGCGCATAGCTGCTCATATTTGAACGCACATAAATAAGCATCTCCCATCACTCAGGTACGCTTATTTGAACACGGATACATGCAGCCTGTCGGCATTGTTTGGGTAAGGCTCGTAGGAGGATTTCATGAGAAAGAAAACCGCCATTATGCTGGTCTACAACAGTGGTTGGCTTTCACCCACCATTGAACATTGTCAGAATTGGCTAAACGTTTATATTCTCTCAGAATACAGAACACTGTTTCTGTATAAGCTTCTGCGTTTGAGAACCTTTTTATTGCCGCTTTCACCTTGTGGAGCCGAAGTCTATTGTGTAACCAAGCAGACTAACTTCAGGCTACAGGGGAGACGTTTGCTTCCGAGGTGCTTAATTTGTCATGCATAGCTTTTGCTTCTAAATCACTCTGACCCAAATTAAAAGGCTATTGGAAAGGCAGCGCAGCTTGGAACGGCAAGTGCTGGGGCTGAGTCTTGAGCTGCGGGCCAGCAGGACATTTATTTAACTCTCCATTGGAGCAGAAATTTCAAAAAGAGGCAGAAGTCCAATCTGTTGAGGGACAGTACATTAGGCCAGACAGGATTCCCTCTGGATAAGACTAGTGTAGACTAGTGTATTATAGAGCCAGATGAGAGAGAGAGAGGAGTTGAAGCAGTGCCAGTGCCGCAAGATTTGCCACCTACATATGTCACTGAATAAATGATTGGGACTTAAAAAATAAATAAAAATCCAACTTTGGCTCATTGGAAAAATGTGCCAAAACTCTAGAAACATACCTCAATTCAATTCATACATTCAGTTCACTGACGTTTTGAGTTTGCAGTTTTTAATTATTGGCCAACTTTCAGTTAATAAAGACTTGTTTTAGCACGATTCCTTGCACAATACTATGTTATGACCTCAAAACACTTTTATCATGATTTGACGTTTCCATCACATAACCAGCTCCATATGGCTTTTGTGACATAGTAAAATTGCTCTGTAGCTCACCTGGTGCAGCGTTATACTTGTGATGCCAAGTGCTTGAGTACGAGTCCCTCGCAACACAAGTCTCACAATAAAAGAGCTCAAAGACTTTTAAGTCGGCTATAAAGTTTCTTTAGCAAATGCTTTTTTAACTCACATAATATAATGTAAACATATTTACGGTCATCTGTTTTAGTTAAAACTGAAACTTTTTAGAGCCGCCTACTGAACATTTCACTTTGTAAGTCTCACAAAACATGCAACATGCAACATAATTTAATTTTGCAGAAATGTTGCCACAGCCAAATTTTTTTCCAATGAACCTGGGTTTTAAAAAAACTCATTATAATTCTCTATAACAGTGATTGCGTTTTAATGTTTCATCACATAACCAGCTCCATGACCTCTGAGATATAGTAAAATTGCTCAGTAGCTCACCTGGTACAGCGTTGCACTCGTGATGCCAAGCACTCGGGTATAAGCAACAGCAAGCAAGCTAAAAGAGTAAACATACTCCAAAATAAACATACTCGGCACAAGAACATAAAATGCTCAAAGTTGCCTTTTATTACATTTCCAACTTAATGCAACTTATAATGTTTATAACTTATTAAGTTAACATGTTTACATCTAGTTACCTGAATAATAGTAGGCTACAGCACAAACATTCGAAAGTAACTCTGTTGCCCTATTGAGTGTTGAGGTTTGTTACTAATAAAGGGTTTGTTAGCCTGGTTAGCATTAGCAGTTAACCCCTGCTGGTTGATGGTGTAAGTACATCCAAAAAGCATCTTTTTCCATCATTCAGAAGTAGCTGTGCATTCTGATTAAATACATTACAAGTACATAACAATAATAATAATAAGTATTTTATTACACAGAAACGCAAGGAAGCTAGTTAACATTGTTAACGAGTTGCACTTGCAATATGTGCCCAGGTATTCAAATCTGCATTTGTGTACTTGTGTAAAGTTTGTTTCTGGCCTATGTCTGGTTTAGTTAAGGATGGCACATTTGAGAAGTAGTCTATATGAGAAATAATATTGAAATCTACTGTCCTCATGTTTCACTGTGTATTCCATATTCTACAAAACATAGGCAGTATATTTATGTTTAGTTCCAGAGCTGAGCTTTGAACGTTGTTTGCCATTGGATTCATATTCACATATTTTATGTCTTTCATGTGGAGGCCAGCTCTTTCAGTCAGATCATGCATCATTCATGAAAGGATCTAAGGCCATCTGACTCACGAAACTGATTTTCCGAGACAACATGCACATCAAGTCAGGCTACGTCTGTTTTCCATTGGACGAAAGTGTGAGTGGACAAAGCGTGCTGGAGAAATGTATGATTATGTGTCATGTCTGTATGAAGCATTGCATTATTACATCGAAAATCAATCCACATAAGATCCATAAATTACTCATTTGAATACTCATTAAGAATTCCTGACTCTATAGCTTTGCAAATCAACCTCCTTTCACTCTAATAAAACAATACTAATTTAAATCTAATAAATAAACAATCAATAAACTGTCAGAAAATCTCTGGGATATATTTTACCCCAAACTCAAAAGAGACAGAAATTACATTCATTCTGAATGAGTAAATAGCTACTTCAGTTGACACTGGTGTTAGTCATGCAAACTAATCCCTTGAAATGCAAAATATCTCAAATCCCTTATGATATAAACTGCTACATTTATTTCCTCAGATCTCATTTGTCTTTGATATTTTTACAATGTATTCTTTTTTTATCGTTTTCTCTTGGGTTGCCAAAATAAAGCTGAAAATACATCATAAATTATAGCTGAAGTTTTATTTTGCATTAAGAAAATTAATCCTATTCTTAGGACCAAGATATTTTGCCTTGTGATATTTTTATGATAATTGAGCATTATGATACCATATTACAGTAATTAGAATGAGAGCTTTGCTTATTATAGTAATGGAAGTTTGAGGAGGAAAATACACTAAATTGTCATGAATATAAAGTCACGATGCGAAAAAATTAATAAATGAATAATAAATCCTAATAATTTAAATAAATACAGCCTTTGTTTTCTTTAAGCAAAATGTAATTTCCTAGTTTTACCCTTTTTTAATTTTGAGGTCAAATAAGCACCAAAACACAAATATTAATCTGAATAGAGGAATTCAGCGCTCTGTCTTTTCAAAAGCTAAGGGTAATTCACAGCAGACGTGGTCCTGGATCAGATTTTCAGGAAAACAGCTTTTGGTGAGCAGAATTGGCTCTCAGTCCCAGTTGTGCACAAGTCTGGAACCCTCTTTGAACAGAGTGACTTCTGACACAGAATGAAAGGGACAGAGAGGAACTGGGTTTGCTGGAAGCTGATGAAGTGATGCTTCAGGAGCCCAATTATCATATAGTCACAATCATATAGTTGTGCATATAGTGGGATAAAACTACACTCTTAAAAATAAAAGTGCTTCAAAAGGTTCTTCAAGCGATGCCATAGAAGAACCATTTTTGGTTCCACAAAGAACCATCTCTTTCTTACCTTTTTATAATCTGAAGAACCTTCTTTCACCACAAAGAAGCTTTAGTGAAACAGAAAGGTTCTTCAGATGTTAAAGGTTCTTTATGGAACCATTTAGACAAAAAGGTTCTTCTATGGCATCGTGAAGCACCGTTATTTTTAAGAGTGTATAGGCTTTAGAAAGAAGAAGAAGATGCTTCCCATACCGTTATGAAAATGAATGTTATTTGCAATTAAATGAAAATGTATTATAGTTTAAATAAAAATTAAATAAGTTGAACCTAAGAGTACTTATTTTGACTTAAGTAGGATTTAAATACATTTTTATATGTCATTTCATAATTACCTCGGTTTTCTTTGAAATATGGTTAAAGTGAACTGATGAATGTACTAACAAGCATTTACGGTAAAATAAAATATACTTTAATGTCACTTTTTTTCTTTTTAAACTTGTCAAGTATTTAGATATATTTGTAATTAAACATTTGCAATGATGAAGTTGCAATTAAAATATATTACTTGTAAATGTAATACTGAAAAATGATAGATACACTAGTTCAAGTACTAAAATCAAATAGTTTACATGTTCTATAGTATGTTTTAGTACGTCAACACATCAAAATAAGTGCATTTATATAAGATTATTAAAACATGATTTCAAATACACTTTATTAACAAGAGCACTTTTTTAAAAGTGTACTTAAGTGTGTTAAGAAACATTGTCATGAAAGTTTCTCTCTGTAAGTGGTCTTTTATGTCATTAATAATTGCTTATTTGTAAGTACAGTTTTTTTTTATATAGTTTTAAGATTTGAAGTGCTTCTTTTCACAAGTTTAGGCTATGCATTTTATCTCTAAAACATGCCTCTGCAAAGTTATAACTCGAATATAGCAGTCACAATCTCTCCTTGATTTGTTTGCATTCCCTTACAGGACATGATGTGTTTTTATGATGCATCTTCAGGCTACAGAGCACGACCAAGCCTTTTGTTGTAAAATCTTTGTCTGCAGCAATAGGAATGTCAGGGGGCCGCTGGGGCAATAGTGTGTGTGTATATGATGGAGAACATAAGAGAGAGACTTCAATTTTCTACAGGTGTAGCCAAGCATTGGTTGCATTAAAAACATGATTTCTCTCAGCTATGGTTCAAGGCTCATCAATAAGGTCTCATCCCAGGGAAAAAAAAACTCCTTTTCTAGTGCCCACTGGCTCTGACCCACAAGAGAGCACTCATCTGGCCTTTTGTGAGTGATTGAGAGCCAGACGGTGCAGTGGGGTCATGGCACCATTTAATACCAAGGTTTAATACCATCTCTTTGAGCAGAAATCATTAAACTATTGTCAGAGCTGCTGTGAAGTTTATATAACTTCATGAGTGCATACACCATTGTGCCTAAAGCAAAAATCACATTTCTTAAACTCTACAGAAATATGTAGCATGCGTTCGTCTACCCCAGAGGGTTAAATTCGAGAGAAAACTAAATTTTAAAGCAGTCTTTAATTCTGAAAGAATATGATTGTTGTAAGTAATCGATCATAGTCAATAATGAGGCTGAAAAATGAATGAACATTGGTAAAACTAGCAAGTTAATTAAGTAAGAATCACTTTATTTGCCTTCTACAATTGCATATATTAGGATTAATGCGCACTGTAATAATGTTGCATCTGAGTCAGAAAGTGAAATGTGCTGTTTTCATAAAACACTGATTATGAATAACTAAGCATAAAAAAACTCGTAATATTGTATTACAATTATATGTCATTATAATGTTATTTCAGGATTTAGGTTTTCATAACAAGAACTGTTTTCACATGCTTTTGATAAATGTTGATACATGTCTACATTAATATAATAAATGTAATATATATTATAATAATATAATAGTAATCAAAAGATTGATTTAAATTTAGCACTTTTTCATCAACTAAAATGTTTTAATTGAGTAAACTTAGACGCAGTTTTAGTCAGAGTAAATATGGCTGAAATTAATGAATATTGCATGACTAAATATTGACTAAATTTAAAGGATATTTTTATTAAAAGAACAAAATGGCTAAAATAAAATACAAAAATCAATCAAATCAAAAGTGTGGTTGATGTGAGCATTACAACAGCTTAAGAAAAGAGGAGGCATGCAAGTTCATTTTCCCTCATCTAAAGCACTGCATAGACTGAGATGTTGCAATGTGACTGCATTAGTATATTATAACAGTATTCCTCTGTGAACAATAGTTTCCCCTCATTTAGAGTTTTTCTTACAGACACATTGTTAAAAATGTGATACAGACTCTCCCTTAGTCAGCCGTGTCTGTGGTTCCCCTCCTTTGTTAAGATCCCCTCGTGGTGTTAGCTAGCAAACTCGACATTATCTCTGTCTGGGCTTTTATTAGCTTTCTATCTCAGTCTATCATCACCTCTCACTTTTACCAGAGATGACAGCTTACGAGGAGGAGGAAGCTCCGCCCCGTCTCGACCAGCGCTCAACTCACACCTCCAGTACATATGGCACATTAAACATGCCCCACTGTAATTACTGCTGTCAGTCATCACTTGAGTCTCACACCATCATTAATACAGTATCTGCTGTTTCATCTCTGGAGGCCTGTGCCAGACTTGAAGGGTTTATTCACCCAAAAATGAAAATTCAGTCATCATTTACTCACCCTCAAGTTGTTCCAAACCTGTATGAGTTTCTTTCTGCTGTTAAGCACAAAAGAAGATATTTTGAAGAATGTTGGTAACCATTGACTTTAGTATTTTTTTTTTCCATACTGTGGAAGTCAATAGCTACTGTCATCTGTTTCAGATCTTAAAAATACAGTCAATTCTTCAAAATATCTTCTTTTGTGCTCAAAAGAAGAAGGTTAACTTCTCTGATTTTCAACCAGCTTTGTATTGTTACGCTGTCGATAGTATATGTAAATGAACAATGTGTACTCTTTCTCTGTTACATGTTTATTCGTGTTTTATTGATGTAAAACACGTCATCAAGGGACTTTTGACGGCTCCAGGACTTCTGTGAAAACTACAGATGTTACTTCTGCATTTCTGAATCTGGGAGACTTTAGTGGATTTTATGTCTTCATGAAACAATACAGCATATTTTGCATAAAATGTTAATCAGCTTTCACGCCACATTGTTGTCCATGCAAATATGTATCCCATTTACACAAATTCATAAGTATAATACCTAAGAAAAATTGTAATAATTAAATAACATTCTTAAATCTGTCCTTTAACATTTTTAGTGTATGCCCTAAATCACATGACCTGCTAGAAGTGACATCGTTTTCTTGGAGGGAAGGCAACTCCAAGAACAAAGTATTAATCATAAACCCTTTTTTTTTCATTTTTTAATAACTTAACTAATAGCGTAAAACATGTACTTCCTGTTATACTGGCAATGAACATGTTTAGTATAACAGATTTTATATATCTATAAAAAATCTTCCTAAATGTTAATCTTCTGCTAGCATGTTGTTCTCTCCTAGCTAGTAATGGGCTTTTCCTAGATTGCATGTGAAATAATTAGTTTTATTAGATATTAGTTATTGTTTTTGTTTTGTTTTTCAACTAACATGTTCAGTCCAAAATCCACAAATTGTAGGATAATGCCCAGTGCATTATGAGCATTAAAGTTTTCCTACATTTTGGGGAAGAAAAAAAAAAACACTTTTCCACTGCACAGACAGTCAAGCTTTCAAAAAGTCCCGTCTTGTCAGTGATGAATTACCCTTTTAATAACAAAACATAAAAACAGAAATGCAAACTACTTTATGATTAATTGGTGACATACAGACACACACACACACACACATATACATATCTGTATTATATATATATATATATATATATATATAGTCATTTAGTAGTCAGTTCTATCCAAAGCAGCTTGCACATACAGCATTACAAGGACGGGTGCACATGGAAATTAATCCAAAAATTATAATTATGTCACTACTCACTACTTTATCTTTCCAAACCTGGTTGACTTTCTTTCTTCTTTAGAACACAAAACAAGATCTTTTTAAAGTCAAAAAGGGGCTAAACTCGTGCCTCAAGTTTGGAGATGCATGTCAAATGAAAGCAATATGTGTGCTAAAATTGGCTCAAAATATCAAGCAGGTTTGATCTACTCCAATTGGAAGAAATCATAGTCTGAAGCTAAAAAAAAATCTGACTCTGACTTTTGGCAACTAAGCGTTGACTCATCCAGACTGTAAATCATGGCAAAAATCTGAACAAAATTTGTGTAGTGTATTCCAGTCTTAAATGATGACAGATTTTTCATTTTTGGGTGACTATCCCTTTAAGTCATCAAAAGCACACTCATGAATTTCCCATTGTGTAGTTCAATCCTACATGCAGCTCAGACGTTTAACCACTAAGCCACACACCACATTCTATATTAAATGTGGTATCCCATAAGAGAGAGTGTGCTTTCTCTCAACATCGCTGAGTATTATCTGAGGATGTAATTGTTGCGTGTTTTATCTATGAAGCATGTCAGAGCGTCTCGTGTGAGAGAATGTGGCTATTAAAGCATCATTGCTCTTGTGGAATTGAACGCCTCATCCTGCAGCATGACATACGTGTTAAACAAATGTGTGGCCCAGTGGAGAATGGCCTGGACAAATGATGGCTTTTAAATCTTTGTGCTCTGCTCTTGGTATTGTGCCCTTGTCATATTTTCATGCTTTTAGGTTGGACATCAAAAACTAATAAAAAAACTGGATAGACAGGATATTTGATTTGGGAACCAAGTACTGACAGGAGCCCAATGTTCCTGACATCAGTGTAGAGAAACTATTGACCCATCACAAACAAAACAAAAAACCTGCAAATATTACAGTACAAGTAGACAGCCTAACGTTTCCCTTGGGACTGAAGAGAATAAACACAGTTTTAGAGGAAAAAGCCTACAATTAGTTTAAGCTGGGAGTAGCCTGTGAGAACACACTACACTGTAATAATCAGTCTGTCAAAAGTATGCATTCAATTCTACGAAGCTATACTATCATTATGGAATTATGGCATCTTTGTAAGTTATGCAATGACTTTGCAGTAAAAATAATCCATTATCAGTTGTCCATTAACATGTCAATGACATACAAGAGTGTCTATAATAAAGTAAAGCAAAAATATATTTAAAACAATGTGCACATTTCTTAGAAATATGCTTCTTATTCATGTTGGTTTTCATTATATAT
>NW_015542342.1:313932-316642 GCF_001515605.1 Sinocyclocheilus anshuiensis | reverse complement strand
AATTTTTCAAGAAATGTTTCAGTTTAATGATTTAATGACTGTAAGTGTGCACATATTTTCAAGGTATTATTTATTTAGTTTTTTGTATAACTATCACAAATTACTAATTCATAAATATCATTCCGTTTTTGGGAAGTCACACCACATGCATGACATTGATTTTGTGGATATGTTTTTTTTTTTAAATACACAGTAAAGCAGTTTCGTTCAAATAGTATTACTTTTCTATAAGAAATAATAAAAAAGATTGTGGCAAACTAATTAATATGTTTTCTCTATCTCTAGATAGATTACATCGAACAAGTCTGAAATCAAACAACAGCCATTTCTTTCAAGCTTTACAACAATTTGAACATGCAACGTTGGACAGTATCTCTATGTGCAAAATTTAGATACTTTTATGGATAGATTAAAAAAAACGTATTTCTGAATAAAGAACTTTACTTTTTGAATGAAAAGAAAAAACCTGCTATCATCTACATTTTGAAATCCATATATTTAATCTAAACTTTTAACTTTTTCTGTTTGTTTAAACTGAATCGATGATGCCCTGACTGTAGAACCAAATTAATGTTGATTCGTTTAGCAAACATGGCTGTCTGCTGCTTAAGAAATAGCTTTAAGTATGAAAAACAAATCATGTGCCATTTCATTTTACACCTCATTTAACAGGCTAAGCAGATAACCCATTATTGCCTTGTGGCAGAAGGCGGTTTCAAAAGAGAATTCCACTCTAATGCTGCTGGAATTAGCACAGCTAAGTGCTTCACACTCCAAAGGTCAGGACTAGCAGTGATGGAATATTAGCTTGTGTTGCACAAATTAAATCAATTACCTATGCGCTCGTAAGGAGAGATTAGGTTTGAGAATGAGAGGAAAGTGGAAAGGTGTTTAACTGGTAGTGTGTGGTCAGCGTATGTCACTTTATTCTGTCCAAAGGGACATCCCATTTTAGTACTGTTTATAGCGCTTGATTTTAACATTAACAGTAATGCATGAGTGTTTTTGAAATAATATCTCAGAATATAAAACTATTCAGCCTTAGCTTTATATGAGACATTGGACACAACTTGTTTCAATCTTTCAGCTTGATATGAACACTTGATACAGCACTTGTGAGAGTACACTTTAGCATACTTTTAAAAATAATTCTCATGTATTGCAGTAATATTAAACTTAAGTATAAAGTAATTTATTTGAAATGAATAGTTGAACTTGAGTGCTTTTTTTGACCCACTTCAGTGGCCTTCACTTCTTTATATATAATTAAATTATGGAATATGGTTGAAAGTGCACTGCTAAATTTACTGGCAAGCATTTATGGTAAACTAAAATATACTTTAATGTCATTTCCATTGAAACTTATATGTCATGTATTAACATTTGTAATGATGAAGTTGAAATGTAGAAGATTTAAAATAAATTAACTTTAAATTTCAGGTGACACTTTATAATAACTTTCATTTATAAATCATTAACAAACATTATATAATGCTTAACAGATCATTAGTTAATATATATTCACATAGCTAGAAATATGAGATAATGTTCTTGTTAACTTGTGTACTAATGAACTTACTAAACATTACCTCATGATTGACATGATTATTTAATATAAATATAAAATGCTTATAAATGTCAGTAAACTTTCAGTTCATATGATCTTCATTTGATGGTTTTTGTCGTGTAGACCTCTATTTATACATCTTAACAAATAATCTATTAATTATTTGTTCATGTTTTTGCAGTACCCAATATAGAGTGGAAACTAGTCATCATTTGTAAATGTTTATAAACGATTACTAATCATTTAGTATCTTTATGGGCATTGGACGTTTAGCTAGTGTAACAAGGTTTGTGTAAAGGGTGGCTGGTTGAGTTTAGCTAAATGCTTGCTAAAGACATAACAGATTGTAATTTTGGTGCAAAAAAAAAATTTTTATTGGCTCAACACTCACATTAGTGTACTACTCTTCAGTATATCATTAAACAGGATATTCCTTGAATCATAAATAAACAGGGAAAAACAAATCTTTTTTTAAAAGGAAATACTTGTTAATTTATCAAAACAATATAATATATATAGATTGAACTGTGTTCCCTTATTATAATCAAACTGACCCCTGTACACTGTTGACCCTTTAACCAACCCTTAACCCTCTGGGGTCGACAAACGCGGATACGCGTTTTGTGGCATCTTCTCCTGATAACACCGAAAAGAACTTAGAACTTACCCAAACCACCAAACCTTTCCCTAACTTTACCCGTATCACACCTCAACAGCAGCAAAAGTGTTGTGCGTTAACACAAACTTTTAATCATTTTATAACATCTGTTAAAATCATTTGTAGATTTTCAATAAGTGCTTGATCAAATGGAATTGAAAGTTTAATGACATTTGTAAGTATTTTAACTTGCATGATTTGTTTGAAGATTATCTAAAGTTTATTAGCAAACATTAACAAGCACATTATCGCACGTTTCTATCTCTTTGAATATATATTAAAGTCTCGACCCCGCCGCCTCAGCTCACGCTAGCCCGGCCTCAGCTCATGCTAGCCCGGCCTCAGCTCATGCTAGCCCGGCCTCAGCTCACGCTAAACCGGGGCTTCCCCTCACGCTAGGCCGCTGTGTTTTTCGTTGTGAAAGCGAAACTACTTTGTTTGGTCTTCCAAAAGAGGACACGACTACAAATCAGTGGTTAAGTTGT
>NW_015542342.1:303014-313665 GCF_001515605.1 Sinocyclocheilus anshuiensis | reverse complement strand
TGTGTTTTTTTAACTTTAAACCGCATAAACACATTTCATTACACCAAATACACCAAATAATGTTATTTTTAGCAGCATCATATGACCCCTTTAACTAATGATCCATTAAGCAATAATGTTTGTTAATGATTTATTAATGAAAGTTATTATAAAGTGTTACCAAATTTTATATTGAATAACAAACTACAGTAAAATTATAATCAGGTACTTTACATGTACTTTAGTATGTTAGTCAACATATCAAAATACAAGAATTTAAAGTATGACAAAAGATTAGCAAAACAATGATTTACAATGTACTTTAAAGTAAAATGGTTATATTTACTTTTTTTGCCGTGTCATTTTAAGTACACTAAATTGGCCTTTTATTTCATTAATAATTTATTATTTTAGTATTATTACATACTATTGTAATTTTTATTAATAGTTAGAATTACTTTTTTATTTTTATATTTTCTGTTTTGTTGTAATTTTTGTTGAACTTTTAGCAATTTTCTGTTTTCTTTTTTTAATATGTCTATATCATTTTAATTTTTTTTATTTAATTTTATAATTTTTAGTTAGTTACATTTTTTTTGTTGTTGTTATTTTCATTTTTAGTTATTTAAAGTTAAACTAAATAAAAAGGTGAAATATTTCCTTGCAACTAGTTAAATTAAAATAAGTGTGTGTGTGTTTGTGTGTGCGTGCGTGTTTTATTTTCAGTTTAAAAAAGAATGGTTTTAATTATTTAAATATATTTTTAATTATTAAGTACATGACGAGTGCACATTCAATACAATTAGTTTTGCATATTCAGTTACAAATACTGTACAATTACAGTTTTGAAAATTTCTTTCTTCTTCTATTAGCAGAAGTGCTTGCATGAGAAACCATGTATGCTCTTCACCAAGGAATTCAAGGACTATCCTTGTCAGTTTGGATTAACTATAAATGGTTGCATATGTTTCCTCTGCTGCATTCAATGACATTACCTTTTGTCTTTCCGTTTAATTAATTGTCTTGTATCTGAATCAATGAATTGATTCAGATACAGCCCATGACGTCATTAGCGGAGCGCCTGGAAGTATAAGAGGGTGCCTGTAATGCACGTCATCAACTTCTTTGTCTTCAGGGGCTGTTGCTTGCGTACTTGTATAGGAAACACTCTGCAAAATGTTTGAGTTAGTGCGTGCCTCCATTTGAGGACCTGACGACATTCATGATTGATGTATTTTGTGCATGAGTGAGGAGTGTACGCATTCAGTTCTTGAGGGAATTGAATGCGCTCATTGTGCTTATTATGAATAAGCGTGAATGCATGTTTGACTCACAAGATGCGCTCATGGTGATGCATTTGCGGGGCTACTAAGAGCAGAGGTAAAGCTTTGCCTTTTACTCGAGATTGTAGACAGCGTTTACATGAGCGCGTTCGCCTCTCTCTCTCTCTAGAGTCGAACAGGCTCAATGCGATGCGTTTGTGGCAGTTTATGTTCTCGCCTGATTCTTGAGGGAATCTAGTTTTTGAGCAGAGCATGTTTGGCTCTCGAGGGAGCTAAATGCATGCTGCGTGATGCAATCACGTTGAGAAATGCCTCGTATGCATGATTCTCTTTTGAGGAATGAGATTGAGTGCCTACCACCCGTGGTTCTGGGGCTGTCAAAGCTGCTAGGCAGACCGATCACAGGGATTGTAGGTGGGGCATGGAAGGACTCTGAAGGGAAGTGCTTTCCCTTTCCGGCTCTCGAGGGGATTATAGTAGCCAGGGTTTGAAAATTAGTGAGGTCTGGGGTGGGGTTAAGAATTGTGCTATAATAACCCCACATACAACTCATTATATACCCTAAACACTTTAAAAGAGACAGATATGTAGATGTTTGTGAAAGATGTTTTCTCTGTTTTAGAGGAATGAGCATTGTTAAATTATATCATATTGCACCATTACTTTAGGTTAGGGGTATATAATTTTATCAGTTGTTTATTATTCATGCAACAATACGTAGGCCTATTACTGTTATAGTTTTCATTAATAACCATTGCTATATAGATGATAACTTTGTCTAGTGCTCTTATGAGTGTTGTTGTTGGCATGACTTTGTGAAAATGTAACTACAATACTCAATGAAATAGCATAGACGTAACCTTGTTCTACAGATCTATGCACTAGTGTTATGCTACTGTTGATAACGTTTCTGACAGATAATATCATGATAGTTTTTTATTTATTTTATTTTTTTTTGCGTTTGCCTTACCAAATGTGGTATCCTGTCAGCAATAGCATGTCCGTGGGCTCTTTTGATTACTGTCAGTTTACGTTCTGGCGATCATTGCAGCGTTGCCAGTTATTGCAAGGAAAACAAATAAAAACCGATCAATAAATAAATAAAAAATAAACCAACATAAGTTCAAATAATATGTAATTAAGATAAGATATCACTAACCCTAAATTGCAACTTCCCGCTCTATTAACTTTCTAAAGTGTCAAATTAAGTAGAAAAGACAAGTCCAAAGACGCTTATAATAACTGGATCTGGCAACACGGTGGAGGCTGCGCCCTCACTCACAACTCTCTCAAGTTTTGTTCACTCTGCCAGCGTCTCGCAGCGATCATTTTCATACCACGGCCGCTAAACATTCTTGCAAACTGTCTAAACATGCAGACACTCATATAAGGAGCTTAGTCATTTAGAGAACAAATTTTATTTTTGAACATGAAAAATTTACAGCTGAAAAATTCATAGCTGGCTACAGGCATGGTGACGCTTGACCTAGGCACTCTTAGATTAACACTTTATTTTGATGGTCCCTTTTTAACATTCTGTTGACAATAAATAACGTGACGACGACGACGTGACATGACACCCGGAGCAGTGGGCAGCCATTTTTGCTACAGCGCCCGGGGAGCAGTTGGGGCTCAGTGCCTTGCTCAAGGGCACCTCAGTCGTGGTATTGAAGGTGGGAGAGAGCGCTGTACATTCACTCCCCCCACCTACAATCCCTGCCGGTCGAGACTCAAACCCACAACCTTTGGGTTACGAGTCCGACTATCTAACCATTAGGCCATGACTATGCTTAGGCTAATATCTGCTAACTCTTTATTATTATGGACTAACAACAGAAATTCTACTGACTATAAGTAATTTTGTACATGTCAATTTATTCTAACCCTAACCCTACCAGTCTACTAATACTCTAAAGAGAGCGTTATGCTAAATTCACACTACAGGATTTTAAGCCCGATTTAAGCCCGATTTGCAGGTTAACAGGTCGGGCTGTGATCGGGAGAAAATCAGCGGGAGATCGGCGCTCTGCAATCTTTATGTGTGAACTACTCAACGACGCATCAAAGACGCTCGCTGACGCGTCGCCGACACCTCGCCGATGGCAAACAAATATCTAGTATGCCAAATATCTGGACCGGTCAGCCGACTCGACATCACGTGGTGTCAGGTGTCGTGACGAGCTACAGCCAATGAGAGAGCAAGACATGGGATGAGGCCACCGGAAGAAAAACAACAGCAGCAACATGGCTTAAAGAAAAG
The DNA here is from genome assembly GCF_001515605.1 of Sinocyclocheilus anshuiensis. Taxonomy (NCBI): domain Eukaryota; kingdom Metazoa; phylum Chordata; class Actinopteri; order Cypriniformes; family Cyprinidae; genus Sinocyclocheilus; species Sinocyclocheilus anshuiensis. The sequence continues at coordinate 310,143 of NW_015542342.1, read as the reverse complement.
TTTGGACACAATAAATGGAGCAAAATTTTTCATCGAGCAAACAGCTTGCAGCGCTAATTTCTTACCGACATCCATTTTCAAATAAACAACTCTTGTTTCACGTGTTGTTTCGCGTCATTCCCGTTCCAATTCTCGCGTGTGTTTTAATGTCAAAACGTGGTTTGTAGAGTTGTTGGGTGACAGAGTTGTTGTCAGCTTGTGTATTGTGTAACCCCCGGTTGCGGATCATTTACATAGAGTCACGTAGTGTGAACACCACAACGACTTAAAGACAGACAATCAAGTCATGTAGTCTGAACAGCACAGCGATCTGCCGACGTTTAATGTCGTGTAGTGTGAACTTAGCCTTAGTAGACATGTAGGTGCAACGTTACCTATAGTCAGTAGAATGTATTAAAGGGACCATCAAAATAAAGTGAAACAATGCTTAGCTCTTGAGGGAGTTAAATGCGTGTTGTTTGATGTGGTCACAGTAATTGGTTCCACCCAGGCTTGACTCTCTATCGAGGAATGAGAGTTGAGCTCCCCTGGGCCGCCATTGCATTGAGGTGGGATTGAGCATGGGGGTTGTAGGCGGGGCACGGGAGGAGTAGAAATTTTCCATTTGGGTTCCTCTTGCTATCCCTTTTTATCAAGATTGTATGTGGATATTGAAGCAAGGTTCCTTGCTCCTCTGTTCAGTCCGCATGTACAGGTTCCTTGGATTGAGCTCTCATAAAATCTCCCTATTCAGGAAATTTTTTTGTCAAAGATGTACCGGTTGAGGCTGGTTTCCTTTGATAAGATCTCGAGAATCTTGATAAGTCGAGAGCTTTTTCCTTACTTAATATTTCTGGTAGCAGGGTTGGGCTGCGTCCCCGCTTTCTAGGGCTTTATGTAGGTGGTCACCCTGAGATTCCTTTTTATATACTAGGCTGCCTCCCCTGATTTCAGGGTATTCTCAAGCAGGTGGTCCCCCACAATCCCACATGCTTTGGGCTGTCTCCTCTGTGTTAGTGTTTCAAGTAGATAGCCCATTGACTTTAGGAACATAGCTGTTTGAGGACAGTTGTGTTCCCAACTTGGCTGAATGGGATGTCCCTCCTTATATTAGTGTTGATTGGGTTCCCCATTTCTCCCAAGTTATTTTAGCTGTTCAAAACATCATTGGAGTGCCCCCCATCCAGTGTGGAGTTCCTTTGAAGGGGAACGTCTCGTCCATACTCCCCCGAGAGGGAACAAGACACTGTGTTCCCTTGCCATGCCTAGGGCCTTAGGGTCACATCTCCTTCAGACAAAGAAGTTGATATTTATACTTCCGGGTGCTCCGCTAATGATGTCATGGGCTGTGGGTTCCAATGGATTGGAGTGTTTTCACACGTGCTTCAGACACCTGTCATGCTGATGGCATTCCCCAAAGTGTCCCCTAGGGGACGCAGTGTCTCGTTCCCTCTTGGGGAACCATGGTTACATGCGTAACCTGAGGCGCTTTGTTACAACTCTCATCCAGTTGCAGCTGTTAACTGGAGGGCAAGATTACCAGTGAATAACAGTTTACATTTCAGTCTGTCAAACAAAAGCACAATATAAATTCAAATGTTTTAGAATGTAGTGCATGAGTCATATGAAACTTTTATGACACTTTTATAGTCCTTTTGCATCCTTTTGATCTGGACCGGTCAGCCGACTCGACATCACGTGGTGTCAGGTGTCGTGACGAGCTACAGCCAATGAGAGAGCAAGACATGGGATGAGGCCACCGGAAGAAAAACAACAGCAGCAACATGGCTTAAAGAAAAGTTTGGACACAATAAATGGAGCAAAATTTTTCATCGAGCAAACAGCTTGCAGCGCTAATTTCTTACCGACATCCATTTTCAAATAAACAACTCTTGTTTCACGTGTTGTTTCGCGTCATTCCCGTTCCAATTCTCGCGTGTGTTTTAATGTCAAAACGTGGTTTGTAGAGTTGTTGGGTGACAGAGTTGTTGTCAGCTTGTGTATTGTGTAACCCCCGGTTGCGGATCATTTACATAGAGTCACGTAGTGTGAACACCACAACGACTTAAAGACAGACAATCAAGTCATGTAGTCTGAACAGCACAGCGATCTGCCGACGTTTAATGTCGTGTAGTGTGAACTTAGCCTTAGTAGACATGTAGGTGCAACGTTACCTATAGTCAGTAGAATGTATTAAAGGGACCATCAAAATAAAGTGAAACAATGCTTAGCTCTTGAGGGAGTTAAATGCGTGTTGTTTGATGTGGTCACAGTAATTGGTTCCACCCAGGCTTGACTCTCTATCGAGGAATGAGAGTTGAGCTCCCCTGGGCCGCCATTGCATTGAGGTGGGATTGAGCATGGGGGTTGTAGGCGGGGCACGGGAGGAGTAGAAATTTTCCATTTGGGTTCCTCTTGCTATCCCTTTTTATCAAGATTGTATGTGGATATTGAAGCAAGGTTCCTTGCTCCTCTGTTCAGTCCGCATGTACAGGTTCCTTGGATTGAGCTCTCATAAAATCTCCCTATTCAGGAAATTTTTTTGTCAAAGATGTACCGGTTGAGGCTGGTTTCCTTTGATAAGATCTCGAGAATCTTGATAAGTCGAGAGCTTTTTCCTTACTTAATATTTCTGGTAGCAGGGTTGGGCTGCGTCCCCGCTTTCTAGGGCTTTATGTAGGTGGTCACCCTGAGATTCCTTTTTATATACTAGGCTGCCTCCCCTGATTTCAGGGTATTCTCAAGCAGGTGGTCCCCCACAATCCCACATGCTTTGGGCTGTCTCCTCTGTGTTAGTGTTTCAAGTAGATAGCCCATTGACTTTAGGAACATAGCTGTTTGAGGACAGTTGTGTTCCCAACTTGGCTGAATGGGATGTCCCTCCTTATATTAGTGTTGATTGGGTTCCCCATTTCTCCCAAGTTATTTTAGCTGTTCAAAACATCATTGGAGTGCCCCCCATCCAGTGTGGAGTTCCTTTGAAGGGGAACGTCTCGTCCATACTCCCCCGAGAGGGAACAAGACACTGTGTTCCCTTGCCATGCCTAGGGCCTTAGGGTCACATCTCCTTCAGACAAAGAAGTTGATATTTATACTTCCGGGTGCTCCGCTAATGATGTCATGGGCTGTGGGTTCCAATGGATTGGAGTGTTTTCACACGTGCTTCAGACACCTGTCATGCTGATGGCATTCCCCAAAGTGTCCCCTAGGGGACGCAGTGTCTCGTTCCCTCTTGGGGAACCATGGTTACATGCGTAACCTGAGGCGCTTTGTTACAACTCTCATCCAGTTGCAGCTGTTAACTGGAGGGCAAGATTACCAGTGAATAACAGTTTACATTTCAGTCTGTCAAACAAAAGCACAATATAAATTCAAATGTTTTAGAATGTAGTGCATGAGTCATATGAAACTTTTATGACACTTTTATAGTCCTTTTGCATCCTTTTGAACCTTGTAACTTCATTGACAAGACCATGGAAAACAGCTTTCAAATGTTCTCCTTTTGTGGTTTTAAAACAACACAAGGGTGAGCAAACAATGACAGAATTTTAATTTCTCAATGCACTAATCCTTTAATAATCCAGTTTGGACACATTATAGAACATTGCAGGCCTTTTTTGCGTTGCACCCTGGATAAATTCCTTTAAAATCCATCCAGTTTTTCTTTCCAGAATCCCTAAATCTGGTGGAAAGCTTCAATAGAACAGTTCATTTGGATATTTGGCTTCACGTAATGGATTTGACAAAAGTCTCAATAAAAAAAAAAAAATGCATTATACCCCACGTCGGGAAAAATTACAGCTTTGACCTTGATGTGATAGGTAAAAACATATGAGATGAGACTTTCAGCTCTGTGAGAGCCACTTAAGATCATGAGACCCTGAGGCTCAGGCATCAGACAAAGATAGCGGCTGACATTTAGTCATGAGAGTAACACCAACAGCGATACTCACGAATCCAGCCATGGATTATAAGCCACATTTTTAACATCCAATTACGTCCCCAGCAGAATGGTATGAATGGATTAGCGGCTGGGGAACACAATGGAACTTGACAGCGTCCTCCAGAACATATATTTAATTCTCCCCACTGTCAGTCTCATGGACACATGGACACTGAGAGCCGAGAACTTAATTCCTATGCATTAGAGAAAAAAGCCATTATGTAAAGAGAAACATTTTTACCAGACCAGGGGTCTCATTTATAAAACTCATTTTAGATTTCATCCTAAAAGTGTACGTAGGCACAAAAGCTAGATTTTGCGTACGCTCAAAAGTTTTATAAAACCATGCGTACGCCAGAACCTGCGCAAAAATCTCTTTATAAATCCCAGTCAGGGGTAGATTGTGCGTACGTGCATCTCCACCCCGACTCCTCCCCGAAATCACCATATATGGAGCTTACATCACCTAGTTTTACTATACATAACCTCATCTGCATATCATTTCTATGCATATTCCCATCCACGTGACACCATGTTTAACACCGTCAAAGGTACAAGATATTAAGGAAATATGAGATACGGACTATAAATGCCATTTGTGCCATACACATTAATTTTTATTGCTAAAAATAATCCGGTAGGCCTATCCTTGTTATGTCTTTGAATAAATATATCAAAATATCCATAAAAAACTGTTTAAAATAGTTCTCAGAAAAATAATTTAGAATAGAGTTGATCTCATTCGTTTCCACTGGCCCAATAATGTTTCAATTGTTTAAAAAAAATCTAATGAAATGAAATTAATGCAGTTTTGCTGATAAGGTGAACATCTTTTAGCTATTTTTAGTCGAAAAATATAGGCCTATATTTTAAAGATAATACTTTAATACTTTAAAGATAAATTATTGTGCATCTATAGCACTCCTCGCTGTCATTAAAACATAACATACCACAGGAAAAGTAATCAAGTGCATGCACTACAAATAGGCTATGTCTAAATTTTGGTTTAACTTCTGCGTAATGACTTTATGTAATTTCAGTGCTTATCTCCATTAATGAGAGTGGAATATTTAATGTAAATGTATATGATGAAATGAAAACGGTTTAAATTTGTTGTTTACTTCATTACTTTTCTTTCTCCAGGAAAAACGTCTGTACGCATGGGTTAGAGTTTGAGTGCAGGTGCACAAATTTTCCCATCAAGTTTGTTTTTTATAAATCCCACCTTTTGCGTAGGAAGTGGCGTACGCCTCTTTCAGGGCAGGTTTTATGCATACGCAATGGTTATAAATGAGGCCCCAGGTTGGTTAAATTATAATCACTGATAAAAATATGCTACAGTTCATTCCAAAGTTTTGATATGAACTCTAGGAATGGTTAACTCCAAAAAAAAAAAAGTATGTCGAACATAAACTTAATAAAGAATATCCTAAAGAACATACATTCCATTTATATGAATAAGTGGCTACCACACTCTAAAATGACAAAAACGCTATTAAAATAGCATACATCATATGCCTTGTGCAGCATATTTAATGACTTCTGAAGCTATGTGATCAAAAATTGTTGTTATTGACTAATTAGTTAATTATTCTTGGCACATTTAAAGGGGTCATATGATGCTGCTAAAAAGAACATTATTTTGTGTATTTGGTGTAATGAAATGTGTTTATGCAGTTTAAGGTTCAAAAAACATTATTTTCCACATACTGTACATTATTGTTTCTCCTCTATGCCTCGCCTTTCTGAAACACGTCGATTTTTACAAAGCTCATCGGTCTGAAAAAGCGAGGTGTGCTGTGATTGGCCAGCTATCCAGTGCGTTGTGATTGGCCGAATACCTGAAGCGTGAGACGGAAATGTTACACCCCTTGCCATATTGTGATGCCCTGTCAGGCCGGAGCGATGATTCAAAAACCATTTGTGCAGCGTTATGCAAATCTTCCCACATAGCGACATAGATATGTGGGGGCGTGTTAGAACGAGCCGTTTTAGGTGGGTGTGGCTGACTCTTAACTTTTATAAAGAATATCTTTTTGGATTTGAGACTTTAGTCTTTGCAACTTTACAGATCTTCTTTATGCACCAAGAGCTTGTAACACTCCAAAGAGAAAGGAAAAATTGAAATCGCATCATATGACCCCTTTAAGAGAAGTTGCAAGATCCAACGTGAATGAATCATTCTTTCGAGTCAGATCTTAAATTTATCCATTTTATCCAGCACACTGAAGTGATTTAAATGATTTGTTCACAAACAAAACATTTTTTTTTCTTGCTGGAGATGGATTATCTGTGAACAGCTTAAATGTCTGTCTGTTCATCACACAAAGGTAAAATATGAATTCAGAAGACTTGAAATTTAGAGCACGAGTCATGTGGAGTAGTTTTAAGATACTTTTTATGATTTTTTTGAGGGCCAAACTTTGCTTTACATACTTCATATGCTGGTAAACTCCAAAAAAGGCACATTGTTAGGGATATCAGACATATAAGAATGGTAAGCACCATTTTAGGTCCACAGCAAACTCACTTAAAACCATTCAAATCAACATCAAATGTGAGCGATAAAATTTCATGGGCCAATAGTTTCATCAAATTTCACCATTAGTCCAATCACTATGGCTTACACACACAATCACTCTTCTAAATTACCATCCAATGTGATAAGGATATCAGATGAGACTCGCTCAGCAACAATGTGTAGATATTGTAGCCTCAGCCACGAAATGTATTTCCTGCAATTTTCCAGGCAATTTTCACTTGAGACCTCCCACTTCCCTCCTCTACCCATAAGTAAAGGGAGATTTGACAGATTGTGCCTAGATGTCCAGAGTTATGAACTCGATGAATGACAAAAGAATCCCTGCAAATTACCCAACCCATCCCCCTCTGACAATCTTCTTGTAACAACGTTTGTAGGTCGGGAAGAAGGAGGCGGGAACCGGCGGACATTTAAACAAACTTTAATAAAATAAACAAACACAAAATAGCGCGACAGCCCCTCGCGGACGACTGTCGCGCACAAACAAAACCAAAACATAAAATAAACTCCAGGCCTGGTCCTCTCTCATCCGACACTGTCGTCACTCCTCCCTTTTATCCTTCCGGAGCTCCTCCGTGAGAGGAGCTCACGCTCCATTCCCACGGCTCTCGGCCCCGCCCCACTCATCACATACCCCCATCGCCCCTCGCAGGCCGGGGGGTACT
>NW_015542342.1:299351-301331 GCF_001515605.1 Sinocyclocheilus anshuiensis | reverse complement strand
GTGAAAGCCGATCCGGCGATCCACAGCGCAACGTTGTAGTATTTCCTCAGCAACCAGCACGGATTAGCTCCAGGCATGACGAAGCAGATATCGTCCTCTTTTGGAAGGCCAAACAAAGTAGTTTCACTTTCACAACGAAGCACACAGCGTCTTTACGACATGGTGGCGGAAACAACAAAACTACAGCGAGAATAAAAGTTACGCCTTCTTTCTTTGCGTGAACATTTGTGCAGCGTTATGCAAATCTTCCCACATAGCGACATAGATATGTGGGGGCGTGTTAGAACGAGCCGTTTTAGGTGGGTGTGGCTGACTCTTAACTTTTATAAAGAATATCTTTTTGGATTTGAGACTTTAGTCTTTGCAACTTTACAGATCTTCTTTATGCACCAAGAGCTTGTAACACTCCAAAGAGAAAGGAAAAATTGAAATCGCATCATATGACCCCTTTAAGAGAAGTTGCAAGATCCAACGTGAATGAATCATTCTTTCGAGTCAGATCTTAAATTTATCCATTTTATCCAGCACACTGAAGTGATTTAAATGATTTGTTCACAAACAAAACATTTTTTTTTCTTGCTGGAGATGGATTATCTGTGAACAGCTTAAATGTCTGTCTGTTCATCACACAAAGGTAAAATATGAATTCAGAAGACTTGAAATTTAGAGCACGAGTCATGTGGAGTAGTTTTAAGATACTTTTTATGATTTTTTTGAGGGCCAAACTTTGCTTTACATACTTCATATGCTGGTAAACTCCAAAAAAGGCACATTGTTAGGGATATCAGACATATAAGAATGGTAAGCACCATTTTAGGTCCACAGCAAACTCACTTAAAACCATTCAAATCAACATCAAATGTGAGCGATAAAATTTCATGGGCCAATAGTTTCATCAAATTTCACCATTAGTCCAATCACTATGGCTTACACACACAATCACTCTTCTAAATTACCATCCAATGTGATAAGGATATCAGATGAGACTCGCTCAGCAACAATGTGTAGATATTGTAGCCTCAGCCACGAAATGTATTTCCTGCAATTTTCCAGGCAATTTTCACTTGAGACCTCCCACTTCCCTCCTCTACCCATAAGTAAAGGGAGATTTGACAGATTGTGCCTAGATGTCCAGAGTTATGAACTCGATGAATGACAAAAGAATCCCTGCCCAACCCCCAACCCATCCCCCTCTGACAATCTTCTTGTAACAACGTTTGTAGGTCGGGAAGAAGGAGCCGGCGGACAGCGGACATTTAAACAAACTTTAATAAAATAAACAAACACAAAATAGCGCGACAGCCCCTCGCGGACGACTGTCGCGCACAAACAAAACCAAAACATAAAATAAACTCCAGGCCTGGTCCTCTCTCATCCGACACTGTCGTCACTCCTCCCTTTTATCCTTCCGGAGCTCCTCCGTGAGAGGAGCTCACGCTCCATTCCCACGGCTCTCGGCCCCGCCCCACTCATCACATACCCCCATCGCCCCTCGCAGGCCGGGGGGTACTCCCGAGACTGCGCTCTACTCCCCCGCTCCCCCCTCTGGGGGAGCCGATCACGGCGTCCGCGGCGTACCTGGGGTTAAGGACAGACAGACGAGGCGAGAGAAAAGGAGACGGAATGATGAGGAGAGACAGACGAGAGAGGGGAGAGAGGAAAAAATAAAAAAAAATTCTGGGTCCGGTTCCCAGACACACTGCCGCTCGGCCCTCCACCAGCTGGGTAAACTCTTCCGCGATGCCTGGCGGCGGCACTGGATAGCCCTCGGTGGATGGCCCGACACTCCTCCGCCGCCCGGTGGACAGCGACGGCTCCTCCGGGTTCAGGGCAGCCGGCAGGAGTCCCCCATTCCCTGCTCCTCCCCATCATGGCGGATGGCAGCAGGCTCCGGCCTCAGGCGAACGGCGGCGACTCCTCCGCTCCCTTACGGATGGCAGCCGTCCCTCCACATCCCAGGCGGCCGGCAGCGAGTTCGTC
>NW_015542342.1:290310-299095 GCF_001515605.1 Sinocyclocheilus anshuiensis | reverse complement strand
AGGTGTCGCTCATTATCAATTACTCCACCGGCCTCGCTCCGTTCCCACGGCTCTCGGCCCCGCCCCACTCGTCACACTTCTGTTATCTGTAAACACAACTGTAGGCAGTATTCAATTAATTCATTATTCTCTCAGTTGGAGTTACATGTTACTGCAAAAAATGATCTCTATGAAGAATTTCATAGCCCCACCATAGCACAGAAACTGCACTTGTTAAAATTAATTTGCAACTAGACGGATGTACTGTTACTTCCTCTACAGTCAAAAATCTGGGTGCTATATTGTATATATATATATATATATATATATATTATATGTCTTTTGAAAAACATATTTCCCATTTTACAAAAACAGCATTCTTCCATCTTAGAAATATTGTCACGCTACGAAACGTTACCTGTTTCTGATGCAGAAAACACCTGAGAAGAGATAATGCCAACCCCTCAGAGGACCTCAGATGATGCCAACCCTGAAACAACATACAGAACTACTAAATTTTGCTATAAGTTTGACTGCATCATATAATAATTGCTGTTAATAGTGTTCATCGTCCGTTTGATTACGTCTTTAATTGATTTTTCCGTACATTTCTGCCATATGTACATTAACTGACAGTCACCACTGATAAGGTACTACTAAATATTGTAGAAACATCATTTTCTGTAAAGTTGCTTTGCAACGATTTGTATTGTTAAAAGCACTATACAAATACATTTGAACTGAATTAAACTTGAACATCTACGACATCAAAGAGATCTGAAGGAGGGTTATGTTAGGGCTGTATGAGTTTTTATCCATGCATTTTGTTGAAAAAAGTCATAGGATATTTGACAGTTAAGAAAGGTCAGGTACAGATGAAACATACTTAGATATATCTTAAAGGTGCAGTAACTTTACTGTTGAAAAGAATGCATATTCTCACAAAATGGCCAAGAAAAAGTTGTGTTATTCATGGAGCGAGCTGTCTCATGAGGACCAACAAAATTAAGTTAATATAAAAAGCTGAATATTCCCAGTAACCTTCTCAGTTATTGGACATTTTTGTTTGTAGAATACATTAATCATGTCTGGGTACAAAGGTCCTGGCATTAATAGCAGAAAACCGATGCTGCATCCGCATCAATAGGTGCCACTGACCACAACAAATGATTGCTAAACAATTCACATGACGCATTATTACAGTAAGCTTTATATCAAGTTGTACTCGACACTATGTCGAAGGCATGATAAAAAAAAAAACAATGCCGTTGCTCAATGTTAAGATTTGTGTTCCCCAACCCTGTTGGATGCAATCCGACAATAGACATTTTCAAACTCTTCCTGAAATCATCAGCTTGTTAGTAGAGACAGTCTTTCACTCATCCCGGATTATCCACAACAAACCAATACCCCAAACCCCTCAAATATTGTGTTTTCATGTAAAATGTTAAATTTTTTATTAGAAATATTTAGTTTTTATTCATAATGAGTGCTGAGGAGTGCGTTGGAGATGAGAAGAGGCTGAGCTAATGCTAAAGCAGTGCGAGTTGCAACATTGGATCATTGAACGCTTCAATATCATGTGGGGTCATTGTTTTGGTTGGCTGGCTGTGGCTCCACCCCCGGGCCTCCACCCTTGCGGTCCTTGTACGTGAGGCTCAGTTGCTGTGCTGGGGCCTCTGGTTCAGGTTCCCTCCGTGCTCGGTGGTTCTTGTTGTCGCTGTGCTCTTTTGGGTTCGGGTTGGCCTGGTCGTCCTGTGTCTGGGGGCGAGCCCCAGGGTGCCTCGTCAGGGTAAGGCTGCATGGGGCCCACGGCAGGGCCGGGTGGCTGCCGGTTTTCTGTGGTGCCATGCTGCAGTGTTTGGCCTCACTCCCACCGGTGGGTGTCCGGGCCCTGGCCATGGTGCGGAAATATTCTCTGCTCATTTACACAGAATTCAGTTGGATTCTGAGCTTGTTCAGGGAGAAGATGAATTGATGAAGATGAAGATGATTGCATTATGACCATTGTTACCTGTGGAGGGCATAGATTTAATCTTAGGAAATAATTTGGCTGGGAATCATGTGTGGCGTGGTGTTGTACCTCCTGTTGTGAAAACAACTCCTACTTTGTCTGCAAAGGCAGATAAGAGTTTCCAAGATATCCCGGGCGAGCCCCCATTACATAACAGGCCACTTTACCACAACGTTTAGCTCTAACACACCAGCTTGGAATTTTCTAGTGATTCTGAAGACCTTGGTTAGCTGGTTCAGGTGTCTTTAATTAGAGCTAGAGTCAAACTAAGCTGGAACGTCCTCCTGCAGCAGGAATGGACACCCCTGCCCTAGACAGGTGTTGAGTCCCAATTTGCATAATATTCATCCTTAATATCCCAAAGTATCCCAAATGTAAATATTTATTTCATCAGTATGTCCCACTCTCCTGCTAGACACTCAAAAGTATGTACTTTTCTACACAAAAGAGTACATACTTTTAGGGCATATTATAAGTAGGCAAATTGGGACGCACCACATGGGTGTCCAGTCCTGCTCCCGGAGCGTCACTGTTTTGCAGAGTTTACTAATGAGCTGATGTCCTGAGTATGGTGTGCTTGATTGAAGGGTGGGGGGTTGAGATTTGTTTCCTTTAGGGTTTTGGACAAGATCTCAACAATGTCTCAAACTGTACTCAAATTCCAAAGTCTGTAATCAAAGGCCAGAGATTTCAACTTGTGAACTCATTTTGCATCAAATTTTACCAATACTAAATACCCTGAGCTATGATATGAACATTTAATTTTAGAACTCTATAATCTTATTGTGTCAACATGGCTAATTCGTGTCTATTTCAATTCAGAAACATCAGAGACAGTTGCTACTCAAATTAAACCTAACCATTAAGTCTTCGGAGCTATGAAGGAGCAACCTCAAAGCAAAAGAGTTGTTCTCATTTAGATGAGCTCTGGACACTCTCTTTTCTTTCTTTCTCTTTCCACAGCATTTAAATTTTCTCCTGCACATCACCTCTCTTCACAGTAACATTTGTTGCTACCATAAATCTGTACTCTCCAGCTGGGCTCCTCAGCACTGGAACTGACCCCATCCAAGTCACGAGGCAGAACTAGACGTGGGGCGGAAATGCCAACATGCAGGGGCGAGTCGCGTCAATCAACGGTCCCCTGTGTAATTAAGAGAAAAGCTGCTGCCTCCACTGCTATCGCTCCCCATGCCTCCATATTCCCCACCTCATCTACAAAGACAACAGAATGGTCAACCTTCTACTCAACAGAAAATCAAAGAGGGCATTTTGTCAATTCCTTGCACCTCCCATTGACGTTAGAACCGATGCCGCTCTTTCACAGGTTGTGGTAAATATCATGCCGTTCCAAAGCCTCTTTCTGAAAGCTGCTTTTTTCCCCCTGGCAGCCTGTGGTGGACAGATGCCAAGGAAAGTAAAGGCAAGTGGTTTTTCTCAAGGCAGAGGTTTAGATGAACCAAAGGAGGGGAAATCCACAAGTTACCACAGCTGACCACTCACGCCCACTCGTCTGCATTCCTGTCCTGAGCCTCAGACCTCAAAGTGACCGGGAACATAAACAAAAAAACATACAGACACACATGCATGACACCCCTACATTTAAAAAAAAAAAAACAGCACACCTCCACCACCCCAGGTAAAATGTACATATAGACAGGATCCAAAATGAACACTCGCCAAGCACCAATCACATGTAAAAATTGGCTTTGACAGTTGGCTGGTAGCTTTATTAGAAACTGCTGCATAAATTATTCTTTAAATCTAATCGTACAAATTTATAGTATGACATTCGATAATGTTTGTGACATGAAAGCTTTTGTATTTTGCATTTTTAATAGTTACCATCATTTACAGGAGTGGCAAAAAGTCAATATACACACAGCAAACACGCTTCCTGTCAAACTGTGATCCAAGGGGTCAGCAAGGATGAATGAATGTGAACAGATCCCCTTGACATCTGTCAGTGTTCAGATATTCAAATTCAGCACTTTTAGCTTTGACCCCCTCGGTAGTGTTTAAATGTACAGCACTGCAACATTCACAGGTGCTGAACATTCACAAAATCCTGACAAATTAATTAGTATCATGCAGTAATAATTCCACATGGAGTCTCTCGTCTCTATCACCTGACTGCTTAGTTTGGTTTCCTTCAAATATTTATTGATGTGCCACTGTGAAACTGAGGCCCTGTCCACACGAATGTGGTTATTTTTAAAACTGCAGCTTTTTCTAAGCGGTTTGGCCGTTGGTCCACACGCAAATGCAGCACCAGGTCACTGAAACCAAACATTTTTGAAAACGCCTGCCAGGGTGAAGATTTTCAAAAACTCCGGTTGCAGTGTTATCATGTAGACAGCGAAACCGGAGTTCCCTCTCATAGGCTCACTTCGATCACGCCCTCTGCTACCGTCCAAGCCGTGTAGGGTTACTTCCGCTTTGATCGGGAAATCTTACATGGCCGCTGGGCAGGCCGCGGCTACACTCCATTCTATGGGTGTACTCCAGGCTTATCAGGCAGACGTGCTCAAGGAGCTGGACGAGGGAGAAGGCTTGACTCCAGAGGCCGTTAAAGAGCTCAGACGAGCTACTGACTTGGCGCTTAGGGCTACCAAGCACACAGCTCGGGCAGTGGGCAGGTCCATGGCAGGGTTAGTGTCAGCTGAGCGCCATCTTTGGCTTACTCTCACTGACATTAAAGAGAAGGACAGAACTTTTCTCCTGGACGCCCCCATTTCGAGTGACGGTCTGTTCGGAGACTCGGTCACTACGGTCGTGGAAAAGTTTAGAGCAGCGAAACAGCAGTCCACTGCGTTCCGTCAACTCATCCCTCGCAGGGCTAGGGAAGTGGAGCGTCAGCCACCTACGGCCTGCTCACGCTCTTCGTCCTTACAGCACCGCGAGGTCGTACGTCCTGGGGACGCCTCGATTTTAGGTCAGGAGATCGTATCACTCCTAGAGAAAGGGGCTATAGAGGAGATACTCCCCACTCAGATGGAGTCAGGCTTCTACAGCCGGTATTTTGTTGTGCCCAAGAAAGATGGTGGTTTACGTCCGATTTTGGACTTACGTCGTCTAAACCTCGTGCTCAGAGTGAGCAAGTTCAAGATGTTAACAGTGAAGTCCATTCTGTCTCAGGTCCAATCCGGAGATTGGTTTGTGACCATCGATCTAAAGGATGCATACTTTCACATCCAGATCGTCAGGAGGCACAGGAAGTTCCTCAGGTTTGCTTTCGAGGGCAAAGCATACCAATACTGTGTTCTTCCGTTAGGACTAGCTTTGGCTCCTCGAACAATTACAAAATGCATGGACGCAGCTCTGGCCCCGTTGCGGCTCCAGGGCGTCCGAATTTTGAACTACCTGGACGATTGGCTAATACTAGCTCAATCTCAGGATCAGGCACGGATACATCGAGATCTGGTACTCGATCATTTGAGGAGCCTAGGGCTACGGACGAACCTTCAAAAGAGTGTCCTGCTGCCGTCTCGGCAGACGACCTTTTTGGGGGTGGATTTTGAATCTTGCACGATGCGGGCACGGCTGTCTCCCGCTCGTGTGCAGTCAATACGGACCTGTTTAGGTCAGTTCAGGACAGGGCGCCGAGTACATGTAGGCCTGTGTCTCAGGCTGTTGGGTCTGATGGCGGCAGCGTCCCCTGTAGTTCAGTTGGGCCTGCTTCACATGCGACCATTTCAGTGGTGGACCAAGAGCCAGAATATTTCACATCACTGTCACCCGCTTCGCAGAATTACGGTGACACACAAAGGCTCTCGTACTCTAAGCCCCTGGATGAAACCCCAGTTCTTTCTGGAAGGAGTCCAGATGGGGACGTTGTGTTGCCGCAAAACGGTCACGACGGACGCGTCCCTTACGGGCTGGGGAGCGGTCCATCAGGGATATCCAGTCGGTGGAGTCTGGGCAGAGGTACATCGAGACTGGCACATAAACTGTTTGAAGATGCTTGCGGTTCTCCTGGCTCTCGAACAGTTCTTACCCCAGCTGAGGGGTTATCATGTGTTGGTCAGGACAGACAACATGGCAGTTGTGTCCTACCTCAATCGTCAAGAGGGATTACGTTCTCGCCCCCTTTGCAGGCTGCCGAGGCGTATTCTTCTCTGGGCTCAGACAAAGTTCCTGTCGATCAGAGCAGTCCATATCCCAGGTCGCCTGAACTCAGGAGCGGATTTGCTCTCGAGACAGAGTCTACAGAATGGGGAATGGAGATTGCACCCCCAGGTGGTGGATCTTATATGGCAGAGGTTCGGCCGAGCGAACGTAGACTTGTTCGCTTCGAGCATGACTACGCACTGCCCGCTTTGGTTTTCCCTGTCTGCCCTGTCGCCTCTAGGTCTGGATGCTCTGGCTCACAAATGGCCCAGGACCAGTCTTTATGCTTTTCCCCCAATCCGGTTTCTCCTAGCACATTCATCAAGTTTTATAGTCTGGACGTAGGGATGGCTCCTGGCTCCCGGGTCTTATCCGCTTGAGCAGATGCTTTCCTTGGTCTTCTAGCTATCTACAGTACGTCAGGCGTTATGGTATAGCGTTCCCAAAGCGATGACGTCATCGCAGCATCGAAGTGAGCCTATGAGAGGGAACATCTCGGTTACGTATGTAACCTTGGTTCCCTGAGTAGGGGAACGAGATGCTGCGATGCTCGAACTTGATAGCGCTTCCTTTGTAAATCAGTGAAATCTGATGAAAATAGCGCGCAGCACGCTATATAGCTCACCTACGTGCGCTTTGGGGGCGGTGCTAAGCGCTATTTGGCCAATGAATTGGCGTGATGGTATAAGGGCTTCAGACATTCGTCACACCGAAGGTGTTCCCCAAAGCGATGACGTCATCGTAGCATCTCGTTCCCCTACTCAGGGAACCAAGGTTACATACGTAACCGAGATGTTTTTGGCTTGTGACGTCAGAGCCTGCGCTGTTATCTCCGCCTGCTGGAAACTTTTTCAGGCTTCTGACTGGCCAACATGGCTTTACGGTTGAGATTTTATCGCCACCTGTTGGTTTGGCATGCTCTTGACAGTGCTTCGTATCATGCGTTTGCATTTTCATGTGGACGGAGATTTTTTTTTAAATGGAAGAAGGAAAAACTCAGTTTATAAAAATACCCATGTACATGTGGACATGGCCTGATAGAGTTGTGTTTTATCTGTGAATGAGTTTGGCTTAAAGCGGAATAGGACAGCATCACTCTTCCACACCTGAAAGGCCTGTAGATCATGCTCTTTTTACTCCGTGAGGATCTGAGAATCTGCTTTTATTGTAGAAGTGCATCATCACTCTAAAAACACAGCTTCCAAAGTATATTTACCTAATGCCATTGGAAAATCTCCCATGAAACTGAAAACCTTTAGTGGAGAATCTTTTAGAGTTCCTATATAATGTGACAGGGAGATGTTTTTAACAATGGCATAACTGGAGAACCATTTTCCCATGACACCATAGTTCCCGATGCCATCACTTTTTTTCCCCCGTGACACCATAGGAGATTGTTATTATCTTGTGTTATTGGAGAAGATTTAGAAGTTTGAATGAGTAAGGACTTTAAAGTTCTTATGACACCACAAGTAATATTGAAAACATCCAGAAGAACCTTTTTTTAAGTCCCCATGATTCCATTAGAAAATAATTTGAATTTCTTACGATGCCTTCAGAGTTCTTTTGACACTTTAGTTGATGCTGTAGGAGTACCTTTTTAGGTTTGCTGGTTCTTTAAAAAACATTGTAACATTCTGTCAAAAAAAAAACTATACTTCACTTTCACTTTTTAATGGATATTTTAATGGATTCTGTAAATAGAACCAATACAATGATCTGATAAATCTATAATTTAACTTCAAGACCTTTTTTATCTTCCAAGAGCTAAATAGATTAGTTACCTGAAGAAACCTACACATTGATTCTGAACAGGTCTCTCTGCTGAACCTTGGGTGTTGCACAGAACCATTAAGAGATTTTTATTTTAGCGTTGATTCATCACAGCCTAAAATGTTCTGTGGAGTTTCTTAATAATCAAGCTGTGAATAATGAATGCAGAAGGTTTGCGAAATGTGTCACAGTAAGAGAATGGATTTATTACTTAGCAGAGCTGCTTAGCCAATCTAGCGAACTCCATGGAGGAGGTAATGGCTTTACAAATCAAACTGGTTAAAATAGAAAAACTTAAAATGTTCTTCTCCTTGCTGAGAAAGCGAGAAAGCCATGCTATAGCACCTCTGCAGTAAATTAATTGCAGTTGGGCTTAGCTTTCCTCTCGTTTCTCCATGCAAATATTCTAATTTAAAACCCCCTGCTTTGGTCTCTATCAGTGCGACGAGGCAGGAAAGGTCCTTTGCTTTTGTCATTTACACTTTATAAGACCTGTCATTATCAGTTTCTAGGTACATTAGAAGCAAAATATTTAAATGCACTTCCTTATACAATGTGAGATATATGGGTAGAACAATCAGCGCTGTGCAGAGCCACTTCCTATCACAAACCCAAAGGGAGGCTATTTTTGGCTTCTCAACAATTTCAGCACCAGCATGTAGGATCACTATGAGCTTGAGTTTTCTGAGTTTTCTCCCCAGGGCTTCAACAGAAGCATGCACACCAAACAAGAAAAGCCTTGGGGATACGGAAACAACTTTTAATGACAAAGCCGTGGAATCAGCCTCAATAGCAGGCTAATAGCAAAGAAAAGAGATGTAGGAGTCGTTTGTGTACGTAATGCAGATGAGTACTACACAGAACTGAGAAATGCATTAGTCTTGTGTTTACAGAGTTTATTTTAAAGCC
>NW_015542342.1:286451-290071 GCF_001515605.1 Sinocyclocheilus anshuiensis | reverse complement strand
TCTATTCACCAAATTACTCCTGTAAATCAGACACAAGATCAGGTATGCAGAACCAATTCTGAATCTAGCCAAAAACTTCCGAACTCAGTGTCAAGTTATCATGTTCAGCGGGTGACACATTAACGGTGACAGCACCTCTACCAGCTAGTCAGCTCTCCAGCAAAGAAAGAACAGGAGAAAAAATAGAGATGTACCTTGTCACAGAAACACCAAGAACTTCAGCAGAAAAAGTTAAACTTCATATATTGTCACAGCAATGACAACAGTTATATTAGTTTGCCAGGGAGCAACAGCAGTCCTAACACCTGTTTATAGCTTCATGATTCTAATAATGAGTACAGTACCATAGGTACTTATGCTATTCCTCATAAAACATGTAATAATTTTCACAATAACCCAAAATAAAGTGGCCCCGAAATGATTTGGACCCTTACACTACACTTTGGTTACATAATTCAAATAAATATATAACTACTACTACTTATCTTGCTTAATACACTTAAAGGGATAGTTCACACAAAAATTAAATTGTTGTCATCATTTACTCACCTTCAAGTTCTTCCCAATCTTGAATTAATGTTTTTTTTCTCTGCTGAACACAAAATAAGATATTTTGAAGAATGTTGGTAACCAAACAGTTGCTGGTAGTCATACAGGTTAGAAACAACTTGAGGGTGAGTAAATGATGACAGAATTTTCATTTTTGAGTGAACTATCCCTTTAAGTATATTCTTTTAAAGTATAATATTTCCATAATAAGTACTCGTTTTAAAATTTGCTCGTGTATTTCTATTTCACATGGAAAGGTCCACATTTTTTCCAATCAGATCTTTATTTCATCAGAGAAAGATTCACTTCTCCTTCGTCAATGTTGTCCAAGAGATTCAGCAAGTATCTGAGACACACCAATGGAAAAAGATGATAAACAGTTAATCTCATTATTGCACATAACAGGTCACAGCAGTACTAATCCACCGCACCGGTTATAAAATCCTCTCCATCTTGCAGCTTTCTAATCATATAGATATTCTACAGCTGTGGAAAATAACATGATCCTTCGACTTCGGGGTGTATTCAGAAACAGCTATTAGTTTTTTTCCTGTGCATTAGCCAGCAGCTCCTGCAGTCCTTATCTTTAGTTTCTCATGAGAGATAAGATTTTCAGCAAGCTGAGCAATATTGAATATCACTTTTCACCGTTATCAGCGTCATTGTGTGTTTGTGTATGGTGGAGGAATCTGTATGGCATAAAGCGTTTAAGGATTTCACACACACTACGTTTTACAGTATTGAGTATAAAAGCGACCCGCTGGCCCAACATTTCCCATCCACTTCCAAACAAGTGGAATTCAGCAAGCTGTGATGTGGATG
Source organism: Sinocyclocheilus anshuiensis (assembly GCF_001515605.1). Lineage (NCBI taxonomy): Eukaryota > Metazoa > Chordata > Actinopteri > Cypriniformes > Cyprinidae > Sinocyclocheilus > Sinocyclocheilus anshuiensis. The sequence continues at coordinate 288,700 of NW_015542342.1, read as the reverse complement.
TAATACTAGCTTAATACTTGCTGGATATTATACACTGTACACTTCTTACTGCTCTTTGAAAAAACGTAGATAAAACAGCAGGCATTAATCCTCAATAAACGTCACATGTGATGTCAAGTTAGGGGTTAATTATTTTGTATTTTTAATTCAATTTATTATTTTTTTTTTTGATGAAATAGTTTCTTATATGACAGCTTCATTTGCAGAATTAATTTCAGGTGGGTAAACTGTAAAAGGCATCACACAATGCAACTGGCCAACTTCATTTGGATTCACATTTCACATGCATTTAATATCTTCAGAAGAGAGATCAAGTGAGGTTTTCATCAGAATGTTACACACAAACCGTGTAGTGCCTCATTTGAATAATTTAAAATGAAATGCAATGTTAGAAACTACAGAAACAAGTCAAACAATATCAGCAGCAATTCAATGAGTCCAGCTCTATGGCAACCATTCTAGAGATATTTCTGCACTGAATTCAACACCTACAGAGATGGTGGTAAGAGGGGGGAAACACAATTAAGCTTAATTATCATTCAAAGCTGCTTGCAGACATTGAAACTGGTATAGGATTCCATAACATATGTACACTAATTAAAAATAATAATGAAATCAACTAATAGTTTTATTAGGCAGGCACAAATTAAATTGATCAAAAGTGACAGTAAATAATTTTTCATTGTTACAAAAAATGTCTATTTGATTTCTTTTTTTCAAACAAACCTGATAAAAAAACATGTAACGCGGTTCCCAGAAAAATATGAAGCAGCACAACTGTTTTCATCATTTATAATAATGATAATAAATGTTTCTTGAGCAGCAAATCAGCATATTATACTGATTTCTGAAGGATCGTGTGACACTGAAGACTGGAGTAATGATGCTGAAAATTCAGCTTTGCATCACAGGAATAAATGCAATTTTAAAATACATTAACATAGAAAACAGTTCAATTAAATTGCAATAATATTTCACAATATTTATGTTTTTACTTGATTGCTGATCAAATAAATGTAGCCTTGGTAAGCAAAAGTCACTTTTGAGCAATAATGTATAGTGGAAATTTTGACAATAATTCATGAGATGAATGCTTATGTGAGCATCATTAATAAGGAATAATGAGAATTACGTGAATATACTTAGTTTTCTCAGCTGTTTGCTACCTGCTGTTTGTTATCTGGGGAAAAAGTGTCTGTGTTATACAATAAGCTCTGCTGAACCAGCCTAAAGATTTTTTTCCAGTCGTAGTTCTTTCCCTAGCCTGACCAACTGACAAGTTTCCAAAACCCCTCTAAAATCATCAAACCAGACCACCCTAACAAGTCTGGTGGTTTAAACTGTGACTGCAGAGCCTTTGGGTATATGTGTCACTCAAGTGTGCATGATGGAGCAAAACCAGAAGTCAACGATGGTTTATTGTCATTTTTCTCTTGTGCTATTGAGGAAGGAATAAGGTCACACTTTATTTTAAGGTCCAATTCTTGCTATTAGCAAACCATTAACTATGACTTTTCCCTCAGTAAACTCCTAATTTGCTGCTTACTAATAGTTAGTAAGGTAGCTGTTAAGTTTAGGTGATTAGGGATGTAGAATATGGTCATGCAGAATATGTGCTTTATTAGCACTAATAAACAGCCAATATGTTAATAAAAGGCATGCTAATAAAGAACTAGTTAATAGTCAGAATTGGTCCCTATACTAAAGTGTTACCATAATAAAATGCTGGCTCTGTTTTAAAACATAATGAACTACTGTCTACATCCTTAAAAGCAGCACACTAACTAAAGTGAAACCTCTTGAGTGACTGATTTGAAACACTAGAGTTCTGTTTAATAAACCATTAACTATGACTTTTGCCTCAATAAACTCCTAATTTGCTGCGTATTAATAGTTAGTAAAGTAGCTGTTAAGTTTAGGTATTGAGAATGATTAGGGATGTAGAATATGGTCATGCAGAATATGTGCTTTATTAGCACTAATAAACAGCCAATATGTTAATAAAAGGCATGCTAATAAAGAACTAGTTAATAGTCAGAATTGGTCCCTATACTAAAGTGTTACCATAATAAAATGCTGGCTCTGTTTTAAAACATAATGAACTACTGTCTACATCCTTAAAAGCAGCACACTAACTAAAGTGAAACCTCTTGAGTGACTGATTTGAAACACTAGAGTTCTGTTAAAGGGGTCATATGATGTTGCTAAAAAAGAACATTATTTTGTGTATTTGGTGTAATGAAATGTGT
>NW_015542342.1:273131-285891 GCF_001515605.1 Sinocyclocheilus anshuiensis | reverse complement strand
CTAAAAGTTACCCCTTCTTTCTTTGCGTGAACATTTGGGCGGCGTTATGCAAATCTTCCCACACAGTGACGTAGACATGTGGGGGCGTGTTAGAACGAGGCGTTTTAGGAAGACGTGGTCGAGTCTTAACTTTGATAAAGGATATCTCTTTGGGTTTGAGACTTTAGTCTTTGCAACTTTAGGGATCTCATCTATTCACGAACAGCTTGTAACACTCCAAAGAGAAAATAAATCATATGACCCCTTTAACGATCACTGAATCTCGTCATGATACACTAGTCTAACACTTACAGTTTGATGTTCGCTCATTGCTAAGATAAAGATAATCTAATCAAACATTAGGTCACATAATTCTGTATTGCATTAGCTACTTGTGCCACATCGTGCTTGGCAACAGCCTTAAAGGGATAGTTCACCCAAAATTGAAAATTTTGTCATCATTTATTCACCATCAAGTTGGTATTTTGAATAATGATGGTAACCAAACAGTTGACGCTAGCCATTGACTTCCATAATATTTTTTCCATACTAGGAAGGAATAAAGGATGAAGGAATTTTCATTTTTGGGTGAACTATCCCTTTAAGGATTTAACAACAATAGTAGCATGACCACATTTTTACCAAATCTAACCACAGCTTGAGCAATGAGATTTAATAAAAATAATAAAAGTCAATAAAACAGACAATACAGCTTAATCAGCATGATAACCCCTGTGAAAAAGAAATGAGCCTAACTGTATTGAATGTGCACTTGTAGTGTACTGCAAATCTTAAAAGTAGGCTATAGATGTAAAAATATGTACAGATAATTTACATGCAGACTATATAAATATTAATGATTATAATGACATTATATTAATGAAAAGGGCAACTTACAGAGAGTACACTTTTATGACTATGTTGCTTAGCAAACTAACGCACACGCTAAAGTTTTTTTTTTTTTTTTTTTTTAACAAGGGAACGTAGGTGATGGTTTCAGCAAAACTAATGCACATTGTTGAGAGGTTCAGGCAGGAAATGCAGTTGATGGTGATGCACCTGAAGTCTCTCAGCCACAGCAAAGAGAAGAGTGGTGGGAAATATCTCCACTTCACTAATCTTGTTTTCTCTCTCTCTCTCTCTCTCTCTCTCTCTCTCTCTCTCTCTCTCTCTCTCTCTTTTGAAAAGCGAGTCATGCAGTGAATACATTGATTCTTCTGTCTCCAGTAGGACTCATAAACAGCAGCAGTTCCTGCATGATTCTCACATTCTTCACCACCATGAACTCTCACTTCACTGAATCCCAGCATGCACCTCTCACTGTGACTCATTCTAAATATCTCCCTGTTTTTAAGTGCAAAACAAACACCTCTTTGGGACAGTTTCATGCCACCTCCCCATTCTGGACCTTATTCGTCGCCACCTTTTTTTTTCCAAATCAAGAAGAACATTTAGACAACTCATGTGATTAAACTTTTGTTAAGAAATAATTTCAATAATAGTAGAGTGCTTCTATGTTTTTTTTTCTGTTTGTTTGTTTTGTTTTATATAATTATTTAATTTGTTTTTTGTTTTACTTCTCAGGAGTAGGTCTGTTTTTTTTTTTAACTAGCAGATTTTAACTTTTTTTTTTTTTTATGAAGGTCACATTAAAATGGTCTTTTACAACCTTTTACAATGCCTTCATCATTTACATTTGCTACTTTTTCATACCCAGACGTCTGGCCATTTTATTCCAGAAATGTTTGAAATGTACATTTCTATCACACAATGTTATTTAATACAATACTGTACATAATTCGAGATCCCTTACGGAAATGTAATATAGGACATGTATTGCCCTATATCAGTCAGTGATATTGACATATATGTTATCTATAGAGTGATATATAATTTTCACATACGTACATTCTATGGCTAGATAAAGATATAAGTTTATAACATATATAAAATCCCCATAGGAAAATTTGTGCATACATACATAGGTTAATAATATCTATATGTTGTTTTTTTTATATGGTAATATATGTAGCAACCATACATATCAACTATATATATATATGTATATATATATCTTTTTCTTTTTTTTTTTTTTTGTTTAAAGCAACATAATAAAAAAAACTGCATGTTTATACATGTTTTTAATATATATATGACGTATATGTCCAAAAATGTATTACACATCCATAAACATACATATTTGCATGGACTAGATATATATGCTAAGATATGAGATCTTTCCAATTTCTAATAGGTTTCATATGTTTTTACTTCATATAACAATATATTTCATATATGGAAATGAACACATATACATACAGTGCATTCAGTTTACATACAGGATGTGGCATAGTAGTAATAATGATATTAATTTATTGTTGTTGCTATGTTAAAAATGTACAAAAATTATATTTATTCATTTTTTTTTTTTATTTTAAGCATGTTGCAAGGGCACTTAGAAAGAAAAATGTGTATATAGAGAAGGCTGGGGAATATGAAACAGGATTAATGGCTTTGCTCTTAACACAATTAAGGCCATTAACCATATTCACAGCATGCTAATCTGAACCAATTAGCTTTTAATAAGCCAGCCCAAAGACGTCCTTCTTAAATTATACTTGACCTTTTTGCAGTTTATTAGAACAGTTTAGGGCAAACATTAAAGGACCCTCGGTGTGGACATAAGCCGTCATCTAAAGCCATTTGCCATCAAATGCATCATGATTAACTAAGACTTAAAATGTGTTTTCAATCAGAATGTGTCTGAAAATTGAATGTGCAATTGAAAATCTAGTATTTTGCCTCTGAAAGCACATAGGATTTGAAAACTCTCCAACATATCTTGATGTGAGCTTTGAAATGAGCGTTTGAGAAAGGAGGCGCATGTCATTGTGCAGAATGCTGAATCAAACAGAACAAATTTCCCCATTTTTCATAAATATCGAAAGCCGAAATAGCTCGCCTCGACATTACCATATTTCAGTATCAACCTTTTCAACCTCCTTTTGCTACTTTGATGAATATGTCAAAGCTTCAGTTCTTTCCTCTAACTCTAACTCGATTTGGCTCTTGGCTTGTTGAAGCTGTCACTCACATGTTTATCCAATACCTCAACAGATTCCCTCTGACTGAACAGGAACAACAGCTGCTCGTGCATTTGAACACAGCAAAGAGTTGAAGCATTATGAAGAAAATATTAACCTGAATGAGCCTTTACATTTTAACATGCTTATTTATCTGAGACACTCCCTAGAGATAAACATGAAAACAAGAGGGAGGAAAAAACGGCACACTTTGCATGTCAAAACAACCATTGCTTGATTCACTTTGATTGGTTGTTTGATGCTGCCCATAGTAAACACTTACAGAGAAGGTAAACCAATCACTGAAAACACATCGTTACTTAATTTACATGCATAATTAACTATTCTTACAAGTCCATCTTCTAAATATCAAAATATTATCTCCTGATAAGAAACATTCACAATCCATTTTAACTATATCAAGGCTGTTTCTGTTGTCCACGTGTGATAAATTGTAGTGAAGGCTATCCCCATCAGCTCAAATGTGGCATTGTAAAGGGGTAATATATACAGACCTTGCTTGTATCAGGATCCTCTGAACCAGTTTGATCTTGTGGTTAATGAGTTACACTTGACTGTCAGCGTACTCTCACCCACAGGGCGCCATATTGGGCAGAATCCAGCACTAAAAGAGTCTCATTGTCCTTTCTGACTCAAAGGCTCCAATTAGACTCTCAGCTGCACAGTCATTCTGTTGGTATGAATAAAAATTAAATACCTTGAAATAAGATTTTTTTTTAATTTTGCCAGTTTTAATACGACAAGAAGTGGCACAAGTCGGACTCACCATGGATATGTGTCAGACCATGTGTGAGACCATAGCTCTTGATATTTGAAAGAGTTTAGATGCATTCTCATTAGCCAAGTTTTGTGGCCAACAAAGATCCATTGTTAATAGCATAGCAACGTATGAAGCAGAACTCCGACAGAAGTAACTTTCAAACCAAGCAGTTTTCAGTTCAACGCAGCCAATTTCACATTGTGAAATCTGCATGAGGAAATCTTTCGCCCTCATGCAAAATTCCCAATTGTGGGGATTCATATTAAAACGACTGAATTTCACTTGAGAAATTCACCGAACGACATGATAAATGTGGCCACACTTTTATTCGATAAATGTTATGAAAAGCTATGAATGCTATTAAAAGCTTATACACTAAAAAGTAGGGGTGTGTTATATTGACAAAAAAAATTATATCTCAATATTTTTTGTGATTTTTTTCGATGACGATAATTAAACTAAATTTTGCTTAGCGTGCTTTTATGCTGGCACCTTGGCTGGTTTAGGCCTGTCATAGATTACTAAATATGACACTAAAACTGCCAGTAGGTGGCGGCAAGTCCTTAAAGGGATAGTTCACCCAAAAATGAAAATTACCCCATCATACCGCGGAATACACGATATAGCAAAATCTCTAACGACAGACACTTTATTTCGCGGTAACAATATATACTGTCATACCACCCAGCCCTACCCTCAAGCCATCCTATGTTTATATGACATTCTTCTTTCAGATGAATACAATCGGAGTTATATTAAATAATGTCCAGGCTAATCCATGCTTTATAATGGGAGTGGATGGTAGCCCAAAATTTGAAGTCCAAAAAATTGCACCCATCCATTATAGAAGAAGTCCACACGGCTCCGGGGGGTTAATAAAGGCTTTCTGAAGCGAAGCGATGCGATGCGTTTGTTTAAGAAAACTATCTATATTTACAACTTTATAAACCTTAATCTCTAGCTTCCACTAACTGTCGTACGCGCGTTCACGAGAGAGTGGTGTCCAGCGGATGACGTAGCACGTAGGCGAACGCGGGGACGAACACGGAAGTGATGAACGTGGAAGCGCAGAGGAGAGAGCAAAATAAAACACCAGTCACGAATTAGTAGTACAAAACGAGGATTTGTAAAGAAAAATGTCGGAGGATTTCGATATAAGCCAAGAGGACACTGATTTTCCTTTGCGGTAAACAAAACTTGTTTCTTGCGAGATTAGCATATTCTCACCAGAGCTTATGCTACGCCTACATCAACCGCTGGAAGCCACTCTCTCGTGAACGCGCATTATTTAATATAACTCCAACTGTATTTGTCTGAAATAAGAATGTCATATACACCGAGGATGGCTTGAGGGTGAGTAAATCATGAGGTAATTTTCATTTTTGGGTGAACTATCCCTTTAATGAGTGATTAATGAGTGATTAATTGAATCATTCATTCAAACAATTCATTCAAAATGGAAACGAAGCAAGTGGCTGTCTTTATGAATGGATTATTGAATCATTGACTTAAATGAGTCATTCAGGAGCTAAACACTGCAGTGTTGCTCTGAGACGCACAGATGTTGAGCTCTGGCTTTGTTTTAAACTATTTTCGTTGACAAAATAGGGAAAAAAAACTCACTCAATATTAAATTCTTGTTTTTTGAATTGTTGTATAAAGTTAATATTACATTTGCCATCATGCTCACATGCTAACATTCAGGTAAACACTCTTGCTTGTGTGTTTACTTAATTATATCATATCTTATAAATATAAAAACACAAAAACCTATACGGGGACATTTTTCCTTCGTAACTTGATCACGCTGTGAATGCTTTTGGACTCTCAAGACGTGTTTTCGTTTTTTGTTTTTTTTTTCAAAGTGAGTGACACTCGAAAATATCAGCTCGCATATCGTTAAAACAACAATTACAATATTATCGTAGACTAAACGATAAATATTGCACACTCCTAGTAAAAAGTGGTAACCTACAATTGTTACCTTGAATAGCAATTTTTACTTGATTTAACCCATAAAAATAGTTTTGTCCACTTTAGACATTCTGCTGACAATAACTTTGCAACCATATGCCAAATAGAGTATTATTAGACTATCAGATTAATATCTGCCAACACTTTATTTTGATGGTCCTCCAATAGACATTCCACTGACTATAAATGATTGTGCAAGTACATGTCAACTTATTCTATTAACCCTAACCCTAACCTAACAATACTCTAATAAGAGCTAGACATGCAGTTGCAAAGTTACTTATAGTTAGTAGAATATGTAAAGTGGACTATCAACATAAAGCATGACCTAAATTAATGTATTTAGGTTGACTGAGTAATGCCGAATAATTTTTTGTTTTCATATTTGAATAAAAACAGTTCATTTAGACTTTATAAAAGTACTTCAGCGTACAACAACTGTAGACAAATATCTTCATTTTAATTACGTCTAGTGCAGCATCACAACACTGTATTATGACAGTATGATAGTAATTTTCCATAAGGAAAGTAAATAGTAAATCCAGATGACTGTAGAGATCGGATGAATCAAAACTGTTGTCTAGGTTGGTTGGTTAGCTCACACCCAGGAATATCAGGCTCACATACAAACAGCAAAGACTGAAAGACTTATTGATTTAAAGGTAGAGTAAGAGATGACCTCAATGTCAGCAAAAGATAAATCAATATGTGATAAAGTTCATTTTAAATGGTTTGGTTTCAGCCCATTCTTAAACATTAAACAATAATGACCTATTGAAGCAAATGCCTATTTACATAATCCAAAAAGGAGATACAAAAAAAAAAAATTATGCGCAGGCCTCAAAACTGAATGGATTTATTAAAAATACACTGATTTGTAATAAACATGAAAAAGGCAGCATCTCAGGTGTCTACAGCCTGTCTTTGATTACACATTTGTTGAACATATGTTTTAAGCCACATGCTGATGGCTGTGACCGATCAATTTTTAAAAGTCCAAATGAGATTTCTTTCTTTATTTAATGTTTAAAGCAGCACTGAACGTCACAGCACTTTGATCGTGTCTAGCTGTCCCCATCACAGTCCTCATTAAAGAAATAGTTCAACCAAAACTGAAAATTCTTCCATCATTTATACTCACCCTACTATTGTCCCAAACTCATGTTCTCTCTTGTTTTTTTTTTCCAGCAGAGCACAGATGGAGATTTCTGAAGAATCTCCACACAGCTCTTTCCATACAACAACCATTATAGTGACCATGACTATTAAGCTTCAAAAATGTAATTAAAATAAAATAAAATAAAAACATTATAAAATAAATATTAAGTGGTCTATTATATAATCCAAAAAGTTGTATATACCTTTTTTTATGGTGTTTTTGTTATGTTTATGGTATTTTATGATCATTTTGGCACTGTGATCAATAGAAAATTTTGGTTGTTTTAAATATTTTATGCATGGATTTGCATGTGTGCCACTTGTGCTCCTATCAGAATCTCTTGAATAATATCCACTATTAAATTAAATATTTTAATTAATTAATTCTTTCTTTCTTTAATTTGATGTTATTAAAAAGTAAATTTTTTATTTTATAAAGTGCATTTTTTATATTATTTGCAAGTACAGTTAATATAAGTAAATATACTTTTTTAGATTTGGACATGTGCACATTCAGCACATTTAAATGCACTTCTCTTTCACAAGGGTAACTGTATGCTTAAAATAACCCAGTCTGGGGATTGCTAATCACTCACCACACACCACAACCATAACAACATATTGCATATTACAGTTATGAGGAAGAATCTTTGGACCAATAAGGTTTCACTTTGACACACCATGACAGGAATAGAACGCCAGTGATCGTCTACAGGGGTGTCCACAATGACAGCGAAATGCAGAAACAAAAGGGCTGGAAGTCATTTATTTTCCATGACAGTTGGTCATTTGAGGCGACATGAGTGACAGTGACCTTTGCCAATCGGAAAAGTTGAGCAGAGTTTTAATAAAACTGTGCAGCGACATAATGGAAAATGACAACAGTGAACGTCACAAGATCCACCACCTGAAACGTCACAGAGTATGAGCACTTACCGGAAACAATACAGAGACTTAGTGACCTGCATTGATTAAATCACTGTCATTGTGAACGGCCCTTACACGTCGCTTGTCACAGCTGGTTAGGACAAAAACTTAAATGGAAGAGAGAGAATTTATTGCTTGTCTCTTCATCCTGTCACACCTGATTTTGACACAATGTTACGCTGAATATTCCGCTTATCTGCTCTGAACTTATTTGTACAATAACCTCAAATTTTTAAATCCACAAGCTAAAAGGCTGCCAGATATGCTTCACAACATAATTTGCAGGTCAAAAGCTTAGAATTTTTCTTTTTTTCTCTTTATGCTTACCAAAATGGCATTTATTTGATAAAAAATACTGTAAAAACAGTAATTTTGTGAAATATTATTGCTATTTAAAACAACAATTTTCAATTTGAATATATCTTAAAATGCAATTTATTCCTGTGATGGTAAAGCTGCATTTTTCAGTCTTCAGTGTCACACGATCCTTCAGAAATGACCTATTGAAGCAAATGCCTATTTACATAATCCAAAAAGGAGATACAAAAAAAAAAAATTATGCGCAGGCCTCAAAACTGAATGGATTTATTAAAAATACACTGATTTGTAATAAACATGAAAAAGGCAGCATCTCAGGTGTCTACAGCCTGTCTTTGATTACACATTTGTTGAACATATGTTTTAAGCCACATGCTGATGGCTGTGACCGATCAATTTTTAAAAGTCCAAATGAGATTTCTTTCTTTATTTAATGTTTAAAGCAGCACTGAACGTCACAGCACTTTGATCGTGTCTAGCTGTCCCCATCACAGTCCTCATTAAAGAAATAGTTCAACCAAAACTGAAAATTCTTCCATCATTTATACTCACCCTACTATTGTCCCAAACTCATGTTCTCTCTTGTTTTTTTTTTCCAGCAGAGCACAGATGGAGATTTCTGAAGAATCTCCACACAGCTCTTTCCATACAACAACCATTATAGTGACCATGACTATTAAGCTTCAAAAATGTAATTAAAATAAAATAAAATAAAAACATTATAAAATAAATATTAAGTGGTCTATTATATAATCCAAAAAGTTGTATATACCTTTTTTTATGGTGTTTTTGTTATGTTTATGGTATTTTATGATCATTTTGGCACTGTGATCAATAGAAAATTTTGGTTGTTTTAAATATTTTATGCATGGATTTGCATGTGTGCCACTTGTGCTCCTATCAGAATCTCTTGAATAATATCCACTATTAAATTAAATATTTTAATTAATTAATTCTTTCTTTCTTTAATTTGATGTTATTAAAAAGTAAATTTTTTATTTTATAAAGTGCATTTTTTATATTATTTGCAAGTACAGTTAATATAAGTAAATATACTTTTTTAGATTTGGACATGTGCACATTCAGCACATTTAAATGCACTTCTCTTTCACAAGGGTAACTGTATGCTTAAAATAACCCAGTCTGGGGATTGCTAATCACTCACCACACACCACAACCATAACAACATATTGCATATTACAGTTATGAGGAAGAATCTTTGGACCAATAAGGTTTCACTTTGACACACCATGACAGGAATAGAACGCCAGTGATCGTCTACAGGGGTGTCCACAATGACAGCGAAATGCAGAAACAAAAGGGCTGGAAGTCATTTATTTTCCATGACAGTTGGTCATTTGAGGCGACATGAGTGACAGTGACCTTTGCCAATCGGAAAAGTTGAGCAGAGTTTTAATAAAACTGTGCAGCGACATAATGGAAAATGACAACAGTGAACGTCACAAGATCCACCACCTGAAACGTCACAGAGTATGAGCACTTACCGGAAACAATACAGAGACTTAGTGACCTGCATTGATTAAATCACTGTCATTGTGAACGGCCCTTACACGTCGCTTGTCACAGCTGGTTAGGACAAAAACTTAAATGGAAGAGAGAGAATTTATTGCTTGTCTCTTCATCCTGTCACACCTGATTTTGACACAATGTTACGCTGAATATTCCGCTTATCTGCTCTGAACTTATTTGTACAATAACCTCAAATTTTTAAATCCACAAGCTAAAAGGCTGCCAGATATGCTTCACAACATAATTTGCAGGTCAAAAGCTTAGAATTTTTCTTTTTTTCTCTTTATGCTTACCAAAATGGCATTTATTTGATAAAAAATACTGTAAAAACAGTAATTTTGTGAAATATTATTGCTATTTAAAACAACAATTTTCAATTTGAATATATCTTAAAATGCAATTTATTCCTGTGATGGTAAAGCTGCATTTTTCAGTCTTCAGTGTCACACGATCCTTCAGAAATCATTTTAATATGCTGATTAAAAAACATCCTTAAAAAATGTCTTATTATCATCAATGTTGGAAACAGATGTGCTGCTTCATATTTCAGTGAAAACTAGGCCTACTCTACCATTCCAAATTTTGGGGTTAGTGAGATTTATATTTTTTTTTTAAATGGAAGAAAAAAAACTTTTATTCAGCAGTAAATACATTTATAATGTTATAAAAGATTCTTATTAAAAAAAAATTACAAATAAAATATTGTTTCATTTGGAACAATTTCCAACTTTTTATTCATCAAAGAATCTTGAGAACATTTTGTACAGTTTCCACAAAAATATTCAGCAGCAAAGACCGTTTGCAACACTGACAATAATAAGAATCATTATTAAAAATAAAACACCAATAATAACTGATAATAAATCAGCATTTTAGAATGATTTCTGAAGGATCGTGTGACACTGATGACTGGAGTAATGATGCTGAAAATACAGCTTTGAATCACAGGAAAAAAAATCATTTTAAAAATATTTTTACACTAGAAAACATTTGTTTTAAATTGTAATACTATTTCGCAATATTACTGTTTTCACTGTATTTTTAATCAAATAATGCAGCCTTGGTGAGCATAAGAGACTTCTTTCCAAAATATAAAGAAAATTAAAAAAATAATAATAATTCCAAACTTTTGACTAGTTTGCTGTGACTTCCCTTTCCTTTTAGCTAATATGGGTATTGTCACTCAGCGCTCAGCCCTCTAATTCCACACAAACCATAAAGCAAACACCATCTTAACCGCTTCCTACTGAGAGAGTATCCGCTCTTGTCTAATTATGGGGCAGGAGGGAGAACCCTAGCCAAGCACAACATGCCAGTGACTGGCAAGACATGAGACATCGCTCCTTCCCTTCCGCTCCAGTCATGCTCCGTCTGAGCAATGATGTCGAACGTCTGGAGGTGAGACCGTCCCATATATAAACACAAGAAGAAAAAAACTCAGGAAGCAGCCCACGACAGCTGTGGCTGAGCCCGGCTAGTTTCACGACGGTCACTTCTTACATTTGTCTGACAGGAAGTTGGTGCTAAATGGTTGTATAATATCTACCCACAGGATTGCCACATTAAATGGTCCTCACTGCCTGGATCCCTTTCTGCATTATCATGAATGATACTTTTAATCAGAGCAAATGTTGACTGACTGAAGGTCAAACTGAGACGGTTAGGGTCAACCTGTCCTTCAATCAAACATGTCAGTTCATGCCTCTTGTTAGTCCATCCGTTACTATGCAGTGCGTGGTATGAGCTTAAAAGATTAGAAAATGTACTGTACGATCTATCTGAACTATGAGGAGGTCATAAAGGGAAGGTCATGGATTGGACGGGCTGTTTTAGACATGTTGTACACAATCTACTACCTGCCTTCTGTTGTCTGATTGAGTTTATACTTTTTAGCAAGTAAAAGGCCCTTTGGTATAACTGTAAAACTGTCTACCATAAGGTCATTTTACACTTTTGCGGGGTTTTTTTGTAAGTAAACGTAAGAATAACTTTTATATTGTTAGTAATACTTCAATATGAAAACTGACTGAAGCATCTTAGGTTTACTTGATTATCCATACATATTTGTTTAGAAAAATCATGTAGAAAAATGTGAGTATTAAACATGATCCACAGAATGTTTATTTGTTCATCTCTCAGTCATCATTGCATTGCATTATATGTTTTTGCCCTCCACAATTAAAACTACAGAGATTTGAATATAAACCTAAGCCTTTAAATATCATATTACTGATATTATTGGAAGATATTTGGCCATATAAATATCAGCATCTGCACCAAATTGCATATTTTTGTTCAGTTTGGGTCCATAAAAATGGGCTTCATATTCTCCTTTATCATACTATACGAGTCATAAAAGCCTGATATATATGTAAGCAATTTTTTCAAGATTTTGCTATTATTATTATTATTTACTTATTAATTTATTCTCTGACTATTACTTCATATGTCTGGCTTTACAGTGTTAATATCCTAAACAGCAGCCTCCCTATTAGCAATGCCCATATAGCACCCTCATGGTGGCGATTATTTGTATATCTAAGCATCACATGTAATCAGAAAATGCAAAAAAAAAAAATCTTTTTTTTTTTTTTTTTGTATGAACACTGGGCAGTATTACATTCTCTATACAGCCACCTGCCTGCTCAATATAATGTAATCCTTTGGTAGAGAAAAGTCTTTTGCTTTCCCCTTTGCACCGCAGATGTTCTGCTGGAAATCTGAGAAAGGTTCAAATGACAGGATTTAACCTCAACCGGGGGATTTCTATGCTTTTCTTTATCCCAGGCTTTAGCTAAAGTACACTGGGAGGACACATCGCCTCATTTCACGACACTTGAACGAGACTGCCAGTTTAAAGGGATAGTTCACCCAAAAATGAAAATGTGATGTTTATCTGTTTACCCCCAGAGCATCCAAGATGTAGGTGACTTTGTTTCTTCAGTAGAACACAAACAAAGATTTTTAACTCAAACCGTTGCAGTCTGTCAGTCATATAATGGAAGTGAAC
>NW_015542342.1:272842-273109 GCF_001515605.1 Sinocyclocheilus anshuiensis | reverse complement strand
CACGAAACGATCGGTCTGTGCAAGAAACTGAACAGTATTTATATCATTTTTTACCTCTGATCCACCGCGATGTTCAACTGTCCTGAGCGCGTTCACAGCATCCGGCGCGTGACGTCAAATAAATACGGTCGGGCAAAAAATTCCACGTTGTCTGATGATATATCAAAATCATCTTCCATTGTGATGACCTGTACTTCTACATTTCTTTAGATCATCGCAGTGCCAGTGAACATGTCCGCAATCTCTCTGCACTGTGTAAATAATGAG
>NW_015542342.1:270794-271950 GCF_001515605.1 Sinocyclocheilus anshuiensis | reverse complement strand
TTTAACAATATTCAAACATGTAAACCATGCCTTACAGTACTTACAGTAGTACTCAACACTGATTACTGTCACACTTCCGAAATCCTTCATCACTTGAATATTACTGTTTAATAGGTTACAGATTACAAATTACCCTATTTAAAATGTAATAAGTAGTGTAACTTTTCAATTACTTTATAAAAGTAATGTAACTGATTACATTTGATTACTTTTTGATTACTTTTCTAAATTTCTATTTTTTTTAACTGTTTATCATTTTCAAACATGTAAACCAGACAGGGTAAACCTTACAGTAGTACTCAACACTGATTACACACTTTCGACTTTCGAAATCCTTCACTTGAATTAAGATTATATTTCAATTTTAAAGTAGACCTTGGATTTACTTTTACTGATGGTGAGTGGGGGGAGTGCAGGGAGGTTTCTAATGGTAGAAACCTCCCTGGTAATGGTAATGCGCCACTGAATACACCTAAATTCGTTTATGTCTGCGCAAAATTTTTTACTCCAGACTGCTTTCTGAATGAGGGACAATTCAAGGCATGTTTTGTTAAAAAGTTAAAACTCAAGGATAGATCAGTACACATTGTTCGTGATCCAGCTGCACTTCCAGAAGAAGTAAGTCTGACACTTTATATTTTTTATGATTATTTGCAAATCGCCTTTGCTCTTCCACAGAAGAAAGGGGCAGGTGAGCAGAGCTTATTAGCATTTAAAGAGACATGCCCCAAAATGAGTAGCTGTGAACAGAGCAAGGTAAAAAAGGCTGTTGTTTTACACGACCACTGAGGAATTTTAACCAAAGTATGTTGCAGACCGTTCATGAAGACCCTAAAGAATCATACCAAATTGTGGAAGATCAATGTCCCCTTTGAAGCACAGCCACCACAAAATCAGACTTACTTTGAGATCATTCTGAGGTAAAATACATATTTCAAATCATAACAAGAAATATTTTATTAGCTATGATACTGTTTTGAAATCAAATCTCTCCATAGCTATGACAGGAAACACTGGAATCTAACAATGCCTTGGAAAAAAACAGTTAATCTTTAAAAAATGAAGCATAGCTATACATAAACCCATATAGGAAATAAAAAAGTTATCGAATAAGCATGTTCTAAACTCCTGAAACATTGGTGTTTCATATTTTAGA
>NW_015542342.1:269489-270784 GCF_001515605.1 Sinocyclocheilus anshuiensis | reverse complement strand
GGCTGAGAAACGCTATGTCATCCTGTAAACATGCCGACGCTAATCATGACGCGCGGCCACTAGAGGAGTTTCTCAGCAGAGATTTTCCTCTAGATCCGGGGTGTTTAGACTCCATGTGGGGAAAAATCGATGGTACAGCATTTGGTTTAAGCCTATGCTTAAACATCTCCACCTGTAAGCTCTTTCAGTAGCTGTGGTCATCATAACAGTATTTTATTTTCCGAGTTGTCTATTCCGAGTTGGGTTGTGGTAAAATTAGCAACAGGTAGCGGCAGTAGCTCACCGAGTGCAACCATTTTACGTCATCAGAATAATGGCGCCCCCCATAGTCCAAAATATGTATAAAACGATGTGATTTTTAAAATAACATAAATCTTTAATGGGTCTTCTACTACATATTTCAGGAAGAGACATAATTTACGTTATATTAAGCCATACAAGTCTTAATACCCAGGGATCCCTTTAAGACCTCAATGTTAGTTTGTGTGTGTTTTTTTTTACTCTCGAAGCCGTGGAGCCCATTGCCATGCATTATAAGACTGACAGACTGCAACAGTTTGAGTTAAAAATCTTTGTTTGTGTTCTACTGAAGAAACAAAGTCACCTACATCTTGGATGCCCTGGGGGTAAGCAGATAAACATCACATTTTCATTTTTGGGTGAACCATCCCTTTAAGACCGGACAGACAGCAGTAATATGACCTTGAGCAGCTCTGTTCTTCTGAGCAGCATTACATTGTATTGGAGATTTTCTTTTTATTTAGGTATGGAGCTAATAGAAAACACTCCTGCATATATTTATTTCTTGAACACCATGCACTTGTACACAGTGCAATGACATGTCACTGTGCCATTTGTTTGATGTGGAGTGATCAAAGTCAAAATCTGTTTTTTGTTTTTTTCTGTAGTATGTCATTCTCAATTCAAAAGGTTCTTCATGAATAAAAATGAATAAAAATTTAAAAATACCAGCTTTTATTTGAAATAGAATAATAATTATAAATGTTTACTGTCACTTTTGATCAATTTAATGTGTCCTTAGTTAATAAAAGTATTAATTTGTTTAAAAAAATGTCATTGTCATATATTTTTTCCATATATGATTGTATCCATCTATTGTCTTGATCATGGACTATATTTTTGTGTCACTACATTTCTATTGCTGACATCTCTATAATAATTCACTGCTCTCATGATCCAATCAATTGGATTAACACCAGTACCAAACAGTAATTACTTGTTCTTTAAGCTCTTTTAGTTTAACAACTCAAGACAAAAAAAAAAAAAAAAAAAAG
>NW_015542342.1:252786-269395 GCF_001515605.1 Sinocyclocheilus anshuiensis | reverse complement strand
AAAAACAAAAAAAAAAAAAAAAAAAAAAAAAAGTGACTGACCTGTACAGGACCTTGAGGAGAACATGCAATGATTTAATCATTAAATGATCATTTTATTTTATTATTTATTTATTTTTAATAATGCATTATATATGCATTGCAATAAATAAAATATTTATAAATATTATTATGCCAAATGTAAAAAATGACAGGTGACTGATGAAGACTAATCAAATGAGAGTGCTGTAATATGTTCGATATGGCATCTTATCGAGGGCATCCTTTTCAAATGCTCCATTATTGTGACGAGTTCAGGGAAGATGAATGGTGGCTGAAAGCTGGACTCATCTTAGTTGATGGATGCTTGGATGAGGTGATGTTAGATTGGCAAGGCATGAGTCACACTAGCTCTAGAGGTGAGAAATGCTCTTCATTGCTGCACGTTCAGTGTATGCATGTGTTCGGAAGTCAAGGTCACCACTGATGGTATGGTGACTGTGTTATTTATATGTTATTTAAAGCACTATTTGCATGGAAATTCATGAGGACCCTTAGGTTTAAACCATATGGTCAATGATACAAACACATTTTCATCACAGTTGAATAGATGTTTTTTTTTTCAATTTCAACCAACAGTGAATGTATTCGGCTGGTTCTAAATAAATAAAGCTCTGCGCATGGTGTCTGTGTGCATGTAAAAGGTCAGCCACTGCAGTTATCAATAATGTAAAGAATTCATCTGCCTCAGGCTGAAACTCAAGTTGAGATCATCGTTTACAGAGACACAAATAAATGCCAGCTCAAAGAGACATTTGTCAGTCCAAAATGAAAGCGGAGCCCTTGAGATCATGCCAGTTATGAACCTCTTCCATTCCTTCCTTTCTTTCTTTCATTCTTTGTTCTTGTGAGACAACTGGAAATGAGCGGCCAGATTCTGACTGGAATGTAATGTGATCTTGCGGACGCTTTATAGATGTAAGCGATTTGTGGTTTTTCGTGTACACTGTACCTGCTCCTTCCTGTCTGATTTGTCACTGTCACCAGGGTCCAAAACATTTTTTCCCAGACCTGCCAATGGCAAGCATTTTGAGAAAATTGACCAGAAAAAAATACAATAAAATAAAATAAAAAAATAAAAGAAACTTTTTATACATACCTTTAGTATAGAGCATATTGAGCAAGCATATTGCGAAGATTTACCAAGAAAATTCAATTAAAATAAATTCAATTCAATTCAATTCAATTCAATTCAATTAAAATAATAAACTTCGTATACATTCCCATAGTATATATATATATATATATACAAAGCTGCCAACAGAAAGCATAATGAGAAGATTTACCAGCAAAATAAAATAAAAATAAACCTTACTATACAAACCTGTAGTGTATATATACATATACAAAGTTGCCAATAGCAAGCGTATTGAGATTTACCAGAATATTAAATAAAATAAAAAAATAGAATAAAACAATTAACTTTATTATGCATATTTGTAGTTATATACATACTGCTGGGAACACTGCCACAAAAACATGAGAGAAATTCAATTATCCATCTCACAATGCTGCATTTTACTCAGGGACATGCATATAAACAATCTGGATGTCAGTCAGACTGATGCACCGAAACCCTGTGAGGGACTATAAAACTGACAGAGATACTGAGTTCTTCTGAAGTAGACCAAGCTGGACCTGGATGGTGTGGAATCCTGAATACACATTGATCCAATGACACCAGCCCTATTCAAAGTTTTATTCCCACATTCCAGTTTTCTTCTCCTGGAGGAGGAACAATCCATTCTTGAAATACCTCCCAGACTTGGCAAAGAGTCCACCTCAGATCAATGCCAATAATCAGCCATCTCTCCTCTAGCACGAACAAACCACGTCTGAACTCACACTCCTTGTAAAAGACCAAAGGTCATCAACCTTCAGCGACAACAACTTATAAATATGACACTCTGACATCATCCTGGGAAAAGCATAGCTGAGGAGGCCAATGGAAGAAGTTTCACCTCGTTGACCTCATCTATACAAAACGCTTACTGGCATGCATAAAATAGTCTTTAAGACACAATGCAAAACAAAAGTGGGAGTTATGCATTCTGGATTGGATTTTAAAAGTTAGATGACTAATTGTTGAACAGACCCGCTGTGTAAACCATCATCTTTCCATTGAGCATACACCACTCAGTGACTCAGGAAGTCTTTATAGTGCTGAATCATAGCATGTGGGCATCAAAGTAAGAATTAGTCTCAGTTGCTTTCTAAAAGCTGGAATACACTACACAAAAACACTAGACAGCATACACTTGTTGACTTTGTAAATGATTACAGAGAAAAACTGGGCATCATACACTAAATGAGTAAAGATCACACACGACTTTCAAGTCGTTCTGAACACAACAAACTCACACGGAAACATGCGCCTCATTACTAGGAGATGCATGGCAAAGGGAAAAAAAATATGTGCATCAAAATCAGCTCAAAATGTTAAACATGTTTGATATCCTCCGACTAGACGGAATCATAGTCTGAAGCTAGAATCTCAGTGTCTGTGCCCATAATACAGTACACTTACACAAAGAAAATGTAGTTCCTAATATATGAATGATCAATTTTAGAAAATATACAGAATAATATATTGTGTAAATATATTGAACAATACATAAGAACTTGCCGCTTTCATATATTGAAAAATATGTGACAATATATTTACTTATCACAATGTATGTAATTTTATATTCAGTAATACACTTTATAATATATAGATGTAGATATGATGAGATATGGTATGGCATGTGTATAAATATATTGAATATGCAGTATATACACACATGGAAATATATATTTCTTATGATTAACAATCATTCACAATATACGTGTTTCATATTTTAGAGTGCCCCTATTATGGATTTTTGAAAATTACCTTTCATGCAGTGTGACTTTGTTTGAATGAAAATGCAAATTCATTCTTTGCCACTTGGTGCAGCTTTTGGAGCGGTAAAAATGGTTGTTTCCCCGGTAACGGCTGTGCACAAAGCAGCACTGCGCTCACAAACGCTGCTTTATCAGGCATTACAGGCATGATGAAATGAAACTGAAATCGACCAATCGCCAATCGGACCAATCACCGCAGATTAGCATCACGCAAAGGAGGGGTTTGGAAAAATGAATCATTGAGCGAATCGTTTGGGAGACGTTGAGCAAGTAAGGTAAAAATAAATGCATATTATAAGACAATTAAAGTGTTTTTTGACCTTGCATGCATGTCATCCTGTTGTTGGGGACTCCCAAAACCAGAATATGAACCTTTCATTGCCCATAATAGGGGCACTTTAAAATAAAGCTAGTTTACAGTAGCATAAGCTCAAAAATGTAATATATCGCATTATATTTTTAAGTATATTCCCATATATTTTTGTTACATAAGGGCTGGTTTTTGGCAAATAGCATTGACTCATCCAAACTGTAAATTGGGGCAAAAATCTGGGCAAAACTCCTGTAGTGTATTCCAGGCTTAAGGCAAATATCGCAGATCGCGTAGATTCCTACAGTGACCATTTTGTGACCGTACCTTACACTGAAGAGGGGATTCTAGCCATATCAAGAGAAGAGAATATCATAAACACATGGAAAAGGCCCTTTTTTTTACTTTTGCCGGTAAGAAACTACCAAGAATACCTTAGCATCCACTTGCACAAGCAGCCATCTAAATCATGCTAGTAATACGCTAAAGCCACTCAGATCTTCTTATCAATCTTGTAGCTCTGCCCTAGCAACCACACGGAACATTCTAGCAATCCTAACATAGCGACATGCTAGAAACCACGCTAACAAGCTAAGAAACCACATTACTACAGCATTCTGACAACCACCCACAGCACTCCAGCATAGTGGCGGTGGCTTGTTTGCTTAGGCAAGCGCTACTCACATTTTCTAGTTATCTCGTCAGAAAACCTGTTTTATTTTCCTCGCAGGATTTTAAGTTGTAGAAACCCCTTTTGCTCCCATAAAACTGGTATATGAATCTAAATGAATGACGTTGTACCTCTTTTAATACTACTTTATGTCACGAATGTAGTGACAGATGACTTTACATTGCTCTTTTGGGCATCACAGGAACCAGATTCTGCTATCCAAACCCAGAATATAAAAGATATCCATGAGCTTATATCAAATAAAAATGGTCAATTCTGCCAACAAGCTCATCCGACTGGCTCATCAGCATTCCGGGTTTACAAAAAACGTTCATGTTCCTTGTCGGAGGCTTCAAGGAAATGCGTGTGTTTGCGTTTTTCACAGACCTGTTTGAGAGGTAATGAAATCTTGTTGCAACAGCTAGGATGATTACAATGCTTTATTTAGGCCGGTACACCCCCTCAACACTGTATTTTAGCCTGCACTGAAAAATGCGCTGCCATGAATAATCTTGACAAAAAGGAATGTTAATCAATTTGAGGCAGAGTTGTGAAATGCTGACCCTTTGTTTGTCAACACTGTATTTTAGCCTGCACTGAAAAATGCACTGCCATGAATAATCTTGACAAAAAGGAATGTTAATCAATTTGAGGCAGAGTTGTGAAATGCTGACATTTTGTTTGCCTTCAAACTGTTGCGAGACACTGGAATTAATTTCATCATTTTTTTCCCCAGCTCAGTCACAAAGAAGGTAGCAGCTTTGTGCTTTTAAGCAGTGTTTATCATGTTATTGCGCTTCAGGACCCAGGTTTAACTTTGAAAAAGTACTAAAATTGTTTATCATAAAAAAATAAATGAATAAAAAAGTGTCCTGAAAGTATTGAGTTTTCACTTGCTCACCAATGGATGCTCTGCAGTGAATGGGTGCCGTCAGAGTGAGAGTCCAACTAGCTGATAAAAACATCACATTAATCCACATCTTGTAACGTAAAAAGCTGTGTCTTTTAACATTTAAGTTTAATTTAATTTACCTTTTCAATTTTAAGTTCATAATCCATAATAATCACTCCTCCTGTGAAAAAGTCCCTGATGTTGTCTCACATCAAAATGCAAATGACATATTTGTTTAGAAACTGTTTTAACTTGTAAACATTGCTTGATCTGTGCATATTTCTCTCCTGATTCAGACAAGATGACTTTCACTAAACTTTCACACGAAAAAGCAATTTTATGCATTATTTTTAGTTGGATGCGATGGTTTGAGGTTAAAAACAATCAAAGTTATTGTGATGCTTACATCAGCTGTTAAGACTCTAAGTCTGACGGCACCCATTCACTGCAGAGGATCCATTGGTCAGCAAGTGACGCAATGCTACATTTCTCCAAATCTGTTCAGATGAAGAAACAAACTTCAAAAACTACAAAAAGTACATTTCCAGTCGTTGTTCAGCAAGTGACGTAATGCTACATTTCTCCAAATCTGTTCAGATGAAGAAACAAACTTCAAAAACTACAAAAAGTACATTTCCAGTCTATTTTCATTTTTGGATGAACTATTCCTTTTCTATCCTAATGATATTAATATGATTAGTTGCATTTTATTATTTACATGAAGCATTGTTTTTGTTGTTGTTTTCCTTCTGTCTAAACAGAACGGACCTCTGGCCCAATTTTGGCTTGTGACTCACCAACTGAAAGCTTCACAACATGGACAATATCACAAGCCGGTCTACATGGTAAACGTGTTTAATATGCCGGTTATGATGAGGAGATGATGTCAAAAGATGAGAAGGACAAAAGGTGCTCTCCTTTTGTTACATTCCATTTGGCCAGCTATTAATGAAGCACTCTACTGTCTGATTCATAATAAACACAATGGCGTGTTCTTACGAGCTCTCAGATTTCCCGGATCACGTCAGATGGGCATAAACGCAAAGGATAGAAGCAGAAAGGATAACATCTTTACTGCTCCAGATCCTTTGTTATATCTTGAAAAGGAGCTGAAATTGGCTTACATTAAGGAGGATAGTGCAAAATATGGAAACGTTCATTTAAAGACATTTAGCAGTTGAACAAAGGGGTCCTGGCCTACAAATAACCCTGATTTATTTTACTCTCATGCTGTATTCATAAAAGTGTTCTATATATAGGAAATTTAGGAGTTTTATCCTCCAAGATGAGCTCAGACTGCACTGGTATGACCGTTATGTCAACCGAGAATATATACAAAACTATAACACTTACACACAGCACTCCTTATGTAATCTGTGAGTCTTTTCATATTTTCCCTCTGAGAACTGTATATGATATTATTACAGTTTAGAGATGGTGTTCTGTTTACAAGAGTATTTTCTGAAACCATAATAATTTCTCCCCTACATTATGTAAAAATGCATTTTTTTTTTTTTCGTTTTAATGTGACCTTAATAACAAACTGTTAGTTTTTATAAAGTAGTTGAAGAAACACCCACACGTGTTTTTCTGCAAAACTATTTTGGCTGTTATTCCAGCCAATACTTCAGCAGAAGTACAACTTCAACAGCAGATCTAGGAAATATTAGGGATCATTTTAGCAACAGCTGCTAGATCCTGCAGCACAGATAAAGGAAAAAAGGAGGGGTATAACACATATACACGTATAGCAGGACTTATAACATATAACACTGAGTTCTACGTGTGCACACCGAACATATTTGTGACCCTGGAGCACAAAAGCAGTCTTAAGTCGCTGGGGTATATTTGTAGCAATAGCAAATCTCAACTTCGAAAAATTGACCCTTATGACTGGTTTTGTGGTCCAGGGTCACATTTGTTTTGATATTAGCAGAGGTATGCAGACTTCGATACAGTAATTCAAACAGAAAATTCCATAATGAGTTCGAGTAAAATTACTTTCTTGATTTTAACTCACATATTTGCAAACACTTCCTGGAGCTCAAAAGGTGAGGTTCAAGAACAGTCACCTATTGTTTCTGGCATAATTGCATAGATTTTTTTTCTAAATTTAACATTTAAATCAGATTTAATAAAAATAAACAATTTATTTTTTGGTCTATATAGCTAATTTTGCCCTTCATGACAGCTGTGAGGGGGGTGAATTTTTTTATAACTCATCCGTTTAAATTATATTAAGCCTTAAAGTTCTGCATAATTAAGGGCGTGGCCACTTGAGTGACAGGTGGATTGCCGCTGCTGAGAGCCCCCAGGGCTCTATGTTAAACTTTAATTAATTTTGAGACATCATTTTTCATCTGCTTGCTTTGAGTCATAATAATCCTTAAGACAAAGCAAAGAAGATAAATGCTTTCTCATCAAAATACATGCCCCAGACATAAACCATGGCAGACCACCATATCAATTTCATAACTCTTAATCAAGTAGTGTAGCGTACTGTTATGGCGGTGATAAAATCCTGCCATTATTCTGATGAAAATGTTTACATTTCGGCACCATACTGACAATTGCTTTGGTTTTCCATCCTCTTCTTATGAGGCTAATCTTTCCAAATCTGTTCAACTATCAGTTTGGGAAATTATATTCAAATTGTCTATAAACTGATTTGAATCCTAATTGCCCAACCAGAAGTCTCAGCGTTTATGGAGAGCTCTTGCATATCGCAATACAGTAGGCTAGTTGGCCTTAAAAATTTAAATGCTGAGCTTGAAAGCTCAGGCAATGACAGATCAAACCCATAACACCAGACACTGAAACCTTTCATTGAATATCATTAACAAACATTATTGACTCACCCTTGTGTCGTTGTTGTTGTTTTTCAGATAAGGTGAATAAATGACATGATTTTCATTTTATTGTTTTTCAAAATGCATATAGTATCTACTGATGTATATAATAGTTTTGCTTTAATGAGAATAGTGTCACCGCCACCTATCACTAATAACGTCGGTCTAATGCGCATGCGCCCCCTGTCTTCACATGAGGGAACTGCACTGACATTCCAAGCCGAGTATCTTTGAGTCGCTCTTCCTTGAGTCTCATGCACTCAGCCAATCTGAATGCGCTGACGAGGAGAGGCAGGATCCCAATATTTAACCCTCAGGGCACTGATACATCTACACCTGTCACTGACTGCTCCTCGTGAAGAACTAATGCACTTTATCTCCCTCTTCACATACTGAAGATATCCACACACGGGACTGTTTTGTCATTATTTACCAGGACATGCGCTTTATCACGAACCTGTAAGGATGCGACAGGACATCTGCACCTCACCTGAAAATAAAACACGCAACTATGCCGAAAAGAAATCTTCCTTGATACATCTGGAAACATAGGTGCGAAAATCTTCTTCTGCATCCTGCTGTGAACATGGATCTCCCATCATAGCGAGGATTACAGTTGGACACCACATGCGCCCCTGAGTCTCTTTATTATAGCCTGTGTCATATTGTGGCAAGTGCTTTAGGTAGAATTATGATCCTCTTCCGTAAATTTCGCGTGTTGATTTTAATGGTGTTTCTCGTCGCCTGCACCATGCACATCATGATAGACCTGTTACCCAAGCTGGAGAAGCGCGCGGCGGGCTCGAGCTCCAGCGCTGGAGGTGGAGGCGGCTGCTCCTGCGCTCACACACCGGGCGAGGAGCCTCGATCATGGGCCAAACAGCGCCCCAGAGCCGCCGCCGCCGCCGCCGAACCGGGCTGGCCTAATAAACACTCTTTGAGATTACTGCAGGATTTCAGCAATGAACCCAACTCCAACCTCACTTCGCACTCACTGGAGAAGGTGACGGAGAGAGCCGAGTCTGAAAAGAGAGTGAGACAGCTGCAGCTGGGCTCGGAGGAGAGAGGTTTGATGAGAGATACAGCGAGCGGACAGAAGCAGAGAGCTGTCCAGGGTTCCTCCAGACTGAAGGCGCTCTATGAGCATCCCCTCTATAAGCCCGACCTGCCTCATCTCTCTGAAGATGACAGCTTGTTCAACCTCAACAGTGATGTCAGATTCTACCCCAAAGCTGCCGGGCAACAAGAATGGCAAGTGCTTATTTAAACCTGTTTGTATGTTTAAAAATTAGCTTTGGAGTCCCGGTTATGTGCGTAATTAAAAAGGACCGGGTGCTATCGGGTGATGTTGAACATGACTTATATTAGGCTCCTTTGGAGAAGATTTCATATTTCAAACAAAGATGCTTTTCTAAAATCAGTGTCAGTAAACTGCAGGTTCCATTGTGACAACCACATATAGCCTAGTGTGACAGCATGCCTTGCTGAATGGTTCACAAGGTTTTGTTTGTTGACAAAGTCTACAGTATAACACAGTAAGTTTGAAAAAAAATAAACCTGTGCTGAGAAACATTCCCAACTTTAAAAAAAAAATAATAATAATGTGACAACTTGTTCCAAAGAGATATAAAGATAAAGAAAAGCATTGAAGGTGATTGCTCATATTTTATGCCAAAGCAGCAGGGAAAGAAGAATTGAAAGTGCTACTTTAAAAGCCATAAATAAATATTGTTATGCAAGTGAAATTATTTTTTTTTATATCCCAGTTATTTGCATAATTAAAATATGAATGGAGACTGGTTCTAGTTGTTGTCACAACTATGAGATTTATACAAATCCAATTAAACAAAATATGAGTTTTCTCTCGCAGTGGGTTTTGTATGTTGGTTTTAAACACAAATGTCATATTAAGATAATTGGGACAGTTTGTACCGTTTCATGAATTGTTTTGTATTTTGTGGTTTCCTGTTTAAATTTAGCTGAGAAGTAAGTTAAATACTCTATCCTGTGGAGAATTACTTTTTTTCACTTTAGATAGTATATCATATTTGTGACAACATGCCCCGGTATAGTTTTGTATAGTCAAGAACCTACAGTGTGTGCCTATACAGAAGACTGATGAAAATGTGTTTATCCCAAAGTACCAGGGAAATTAAGGACTGCACAAACTAGAAACAGAGCTAAGAAAAAAATGTTTCACTTCACAGGGGTCATAATCGTCTCATTCTGAGTCAGTAATAATCATAATAAAGTCAGATTCTCAATGGAAATAGAGATTAAAAGCAATCATTTAGGAGAGAAGTACACGTATTTTTAAATCTAGAGGTAAAAATAAGAGGGCATGTGCTTTGGAAAGACATGATACTGTGGCTTGGGTGCTTTTGACTCATCGTGAGTGTTAAAAGCTTTGCTGCTAGGACTCGTCTATGTTCCTCTGGTGTGATGTGTTGTTTTCTTCAGAGCTGTCAGATGCATTAAGCTGAGGGGGGTTTTGTTGGTGTCATGCCCTTTGTTTGCTCCCTTGTCCTTTCTTTTTGTTCTTCACCCGTGCTCCAGGGATAGCTTATTCTCACTGCCTTTAACCATGCCTGAATGAACTAAACATGCCTTTTAACCATGCCTCTGATCCGGATCAAGATCCAGATGAGCTAAACATGAGTAATTGAGTTAAAAGGCCTTTTTAACAGTGTTTTGTTGATCACTGAAAATGCATGTGACAAGCTTGTCATCCAGATGCTGTCAGATTACTGTTTAATATTCCTTTTCATGTTTTGATGGGACACAATGTTTTAATAGACTGAACTCATGCTTGTGTGTTCAGGTCAGGGGTCTCAGGGGAATGAAGTACAGCTGATGCATTCAGTCAGTCCACGGTCACCACAGTATTTTCTGACACATTCAAACATGCTCACCTTCATTTAAATGTTTTGAACTGTCCTCAAGCTGTACTACATGATTGAATTCAGTAATGGAATTCATTGCGTCTAGTTGAATACAATTTAAATAAATAAAATGTAAAAATTTAAATACATGAAATAAAATACTGCTCTTTAGATAAATGTAGCGTAATTTTAACTCAAACGGAGCTGAATTTTGAAGCATATTAATTAAATTATAGTATTGAAAGAAAAGGTTACTTAAGTGTATTTAAAAAGAGAGTGCTGATTTTAACACAGTTTTAAAAAAGTGCACTTTGTAATAATGTCAAATTAAAAGTTTTACTTTAAAGTGCATTTTAAATCATTGTTTTAATAATCTTTTGTCTTGTATAATGAAGTATATTTATTTAAATTGCTAACATGATAAAGCACATGTAAAGTACTTGATTATAATTTTAACTAGTATGTGTTTGATATTTAAATTTACTAAACTGCAGCTTCATCATTATAGCTGTAATTACAATTATATTTAAATACATGACGAGTTTCAATAGAAATGACATTAAAGTGTATTTTAGTTTACTATGAATGCGCGTGGTACATTCATTAGTACACTGCAGATCTATTTACAATAGAAATCATTTTGAAATTAACTAGAAAGACTTAGGTGAATTTTCTTAAGTTCGACCAATTGCATTTAATAAGAGATTTCGACTATAATACATTTTCATGTAATTGTAAGTAACTTGCAGTTAAGTGTCTAAAAACATTACACTCA
This sequence comes from Sinocyclocheilus anshuiensis, assembly GCF_001515605.1. Classification (NCBI taxonomy): domain Eukaryota; kingdom Metazoa; phylum Chordata; class Actinopteri; order Cypriniformes; family Cyprinidae; genus Sinocyclocheilus; species Sinocyclocheilus anshuiensis. The sequence continues at coordinate 258,093 of NW_015542342.1, read as the reverse complement.
GTTCACACTTTATTTTAAAGTATATTATTTCCGTAATATACTAAAAGTGTACTTCTGTTTAAAAAGGGTAATTTTGGCTTCTTTGATTGTGCTTTCAGCTACAAATGAAAATTTAGTCATTTCAGTTTTGTTTTATCATGTTTAAATCCATTGCACAGATTCCCCCACAAATCAGTGGAAAATGTGTACAGAATCGACCTGGGCCTAGTAATAATACAGAAATTAATCAATGTCCTGCTAGTTTGTCTAACTTACAACTGTATAGTATTATATTAAAGTAGATTAAATATAAATGTATCAAGATTTCGTCAAAGTTTGAGGTTTCCTGTTGTCAGGCAGCATGTGTGTTGGTAGCATAGACTGTATAAAAACATGGATGTAGTGTCCGTGACGTCACCCGTAGGTTTCCGAAGAGCGTTTTTGAAGCTCAAAGTGGGCGGAGCCGGCTGTCGCCATCTTGGCAGCGCATCACTCCCGGATAATCGAAAATGGGCAAAGAAGCGGGAGCAGGTTGCTGAAACCACGCCCACATAGCTCGACAGTGGTGACAGCAGCGGCAATCCAGCTGTCACTCAAGTGGTCACGCCCTTAATTATGCAGAACTTTAAGGCTTAATATAATTTAAACGGATGAGTTATAAAAAAATTCTCACAGTTGTCATGAAGGGCAAAATTAGCTATATAGACCAAAACCACTTTTTGTACCAGGCTGTAAACAAATTTTTTTCTGCTGTAAATTTGGGCATTTTAACATGGGGAGTCTATGGGACTGACTCCCTTTTGGAGCCAGCCTCTAGCGGCCAGTTGATGAATTACAGTTTTAGTCACTTCCGTGTTGGTTTCACGAGAGAGACTGGAAGGTTGTCGCTTGGTTGGTAGTGACTAATGTCCTCCACCATCCTTTATCGGCAGGCATAACGAGGGGAACGTGGAGGAGGAAGAGGACAGTCCGGCAGGGGAGGCCACTGGTGAGTCATATCCCAACTGGCTCCGCTTCCACATCGGGATTAACCGATACGAGCTCTACTCCAGACACAACCCCGTCATCGGTGCCCTGCTGAAGGACCTGGTCTCCCAGAAGATCACCAGTGTAGGTGAGTTCGGGTCCAGGACCTGCTCCTGTTTAATGGAACATCTAGGCCCTGTGCTGCCATCCCAAAAGCAATTATTGCCAAATGGTTTAGAGCCGTTGTAGGAATGACATGAGCCAACTAGGTCAATGGTGTGCAAAGTGTAATTGTGGTTGAATTACTGTACAATGAATTTTGGAGGCTAGATGGGCGTGTGGATGAAGAATAGGAAAACCGGGATTATTTGAGAATATTTGCCAATTACTTTTTAAAAGCATTAGATGCACAAATCACATTTTTAGTAGTAGTTAGATGTTATATGTTACATAAATTGCTATCTAACATAAGATTGATATGACTTGAAAACAGGTTATTTTAAAAACACATTAAAAGTTCAAAGTGTATTCAAATTTTGCAAGGTTAAAACAAATGAATTAAATTTATCTGTGAACTATAAACCAACATTTTGTCCCAAACTAGTTAGTCCCTACTTATTTATAACTTGGCTAAATCTCCAACCCTGTTACCAATTGTGTGTAGAAAATTTAGAATTTAGAAAATGTAGAAAAAATAAAAAAAATTGTGTTCCAGGGGATAAAATACACGTTTTTTGGCAGGGTTCCCCTGGTAAAATTCACATTTTAGGGGCTAAATATCACGTTATTGGGGTCGCATCAACCCGCGGACATGAAAATGTATTCTCTCATAGAATAAAGCCACTCGTGTAATATTCAGTCTGACCTCCTGAGGTTGATATTTCTGAAGGTTAAGCACCTTCTTTCCCTCTTCATTTGCTGAAAAAGGGAAAAAAAAATATGACTTGAATTTTAAGGCCCGGTTTCATAAACAGGGCTTAGCCCAAACCAGGATTAGGCCATAGTTCAATTAGGACATTTAAGTCATTTTTATAAACATGCCTTAGAAAAAAGCATTACTGGTGTGCATCTTAAGACAAAACAAAGGCACTGACATGTTTTAAGATCAGTCGGTGCAAGTTTCTTTCAGATGAAACCGCTCCGATTTACATTTTAGTCTAGGACTAGGCTTAAGCCTTGTCTGTGAAACCAGGGGTAAGAGTTTCAGACCCTATTTTGTCCCTTATTCTGGAAAGTGCCATTTGGGAGTGTTTTATTTAGAAGCTCGTGAGGTGTACAGAATGATCTGTATAGACATGTTTATGTGTGCATGCATTCAGGCACTTGAGATGGCTAGTGAACATCAGGACCTATTTCTGTAGGCAGAATGATTGCAGAAGCGGCACACGCACACATCCTTTTATTCCCAAGAGAGAGTGTGATTGACAACTACTCTTCCTCCATTAGACTCTGAAAGTCCACCTGAAGATCTTATGTGACTTATTTTTTCCAGCCCTGTGCAGTTTGAGACGTCTGTATTGTGATGCTCTTATAAAACAGTCTCTGATTTCAGAAACTATAACTACAAACCTCACATGCCCTGTGCTTCACGTGGTAACATCTAAATGAACTGAATTTATTTGAATTCAAAATATTATTTAATAAACCTGACAGCAAGTCATTTTAAAGGGATAGTTCACCCAAAAATGAAAGAAGATATTTTGAAGATTGCTGGTAATCAAACAGTTGGTGGTTGCCATTGACTTCCATAGTATTTTTTTTCCTACTATGGAAGTCAATGGCAACCACCAACTGTTTGATTACCAGCAATCTTCAAAATATCTTCTTTTATGTTCAACATAAGAAAGCAACACATACAGGTTTGGAACGACATGAGGGTGAGTAAATGATGACCGAATTTTCATTTTTGGGTTAAAGTAATTTCTGCGCCACTAGTGTCACCAACTTTGTGAAAAAGAAGTACACTTTAGCTTTTAAAAAAAGAGTATACTTGTTACAGAAATAATAGAGTTTAAAAGAATATACTTAGGTGCGAAATGAACGTAATGTTTTTGAACACTTAATTGCATGTTATTTGCAATTAAATGAAAATGTATTATAGTTTACATTTTTATTAAAAGCAATTAGCTGAACTTGTGTGCTTCTTTGACCCACTTAAGTAGGACTTTATATGTAATTTCATAATTACCTCGGTCGTCTTTGAAATATGGTTAAAGTGTACTGGCGTATTAAAATATATATTTGTAATTACACATTTTTAATGATAAATTTGTAATTTAGTACATTCAAATATATTCACTTTTCATAAAGCAGGAGAAGATATTTAACATTTAAAAAAATATATCACTCTTGACCCCCTATGGTACAGTAAGAATTGCCTTTGTTCACTTTTTACAGTGTGCTTCAATGCAGCCTCTGAAATAAATAGCACTTTGCTGGAGGTAATTTTAGTCATATTAGGATTAATTAATTAAGGTTATAAATTTAGCACTTGGTAAATGACTCTGTTGTGATTGCAGTGCTTTAAAAATGACTCTAAAATAGTTTAGCTGGAAACATTTAGCAAAAACAGGACGGATTTAATCAAATAAACAGAGCAGTTCTCCAGGGATTAAAGCAGTTAAACAATACTTATTTGTGTATGTGTAGACCCAGATACACCAGATAATAACACTAAGAGCGACGACATTATGGCTTTGTTCCAACTGACATGTCTCTGCTCAACTAATGAGTTCAATAAGACATTACTGCTGCAGAATTGCACAGGTGCCCTCTGGAAAAATATGATACAGAATTTTTGGATTACTCAACGTAAAGCCGAATCGGCCATCTTTGCTGTCCAATCTCATTAATCAGCCTGGCAAAAAAATGTTTTCTGCTGATCTAAGGTCAGTCTCCTGACTTCTCTCATAGTTTTAAGACTTCCAGAACTAGACTGTCTGGATCTGGCACTTAAAAAGAAATCGCGAGACATGCACTGACACAGCCCCTGCTGGGAAAGCCATGAGAAACATCACTTCACTGTAGACAGTATGGTGTAATTTGGAGGATTATTCGCTTTGTAGTAAATATGATTTGTTGTGATTAACTTAAGCTGCCAAAAGCCTATGCACACACAAACCGCTTGTGCACACATGCGAAGGACTTCATTTGTGATGAAACGCCCATATGTCCATTCTTATGAAGGTCTGTTTACCTTCCTTTGAAGGGATATCAGGGGCTGTATAATACCTGCAGTTCTTAGGTCACTGTGAGGAAGTTTTCCATGCTTATGAAGATGTGGTACTCAGACAATCCCCCCTTTTTAAAAAAAAAAAAAATGTATATGCATTTTACCATAATATTCATTATGTGTATGTATATATATATATACAGTGTTGGGGAAAGTTACTTTTAAAAGTAATGCATTACAATATTGCGTTACTTCCTAAAAAAGTAACTAATTACATTACTTAGTTACTTTTTATGGAAAGTAATGCGTTACATTACTTTTGCGTTACTTTTTAAATATGAGCAGGGCTTGATTGTTTTTAATATAAGAAGTTCTATTTATAGCAAATGTAAAAGCCAAAAAGTGTAATGAATAAACCTCAGGCTGAAGCAAATGTAAATTCACGTCTGTACAGTAGAACGCAGGAGAAGAAACACTCTTCAGCAATAAAAAAACAATGAAGCACAATTGTTAGTTTCTCTAAAGTCATGTTTGCTTATTAGTATGGTTGAACTGGATCATCAAAGGTCAGCAGCAAAGACATTGGTTAATAAAATGGGATTAGATACATTTGTGTTATTTAACATATTTAATTATTGCAGGTTTGCGTCATATTCTGAGTTTGCATTTCACTGTTTTAATTCATTTTGATGAATAGCAAATCTGTTTTTTGTGAGTGGGATGAATTAATGCATATTCACATTTAGTCTAGAACTACAGTAACATCATGTTCACACAGCGCACACAATTCCTCTACACTTCCGATTTCTCCCAATATGGGGACAGGAGACTTGTCTGTCAATAAATGGGAAAACAAAGTAACTGGCGTTACTTATTTGAAAAAGTAACTCAGATATGTTCTTGTAAATTAAAGAAAGTAATGCTTTACTTTACTAGTTACTTTAAAAAAAAGTAATCTGATTACGTAACTCGCGTTACTTGTAATGCGTTACCCCCAACACTGCTGATGACCGTTGAAACGCATCATCAAAGTCTTATGAAAAGGGTCCATTGCAACATTCGTCTATAAATCAAAAACTAAGCTAAACACACAGACAGAACATTTCATTTTGAATAAGATGTACTCAAGGACCAGAGTGATGAACTCTAGCTGTCTTTCTCATGTCACCGGTTGAAACATACTGAGAATA
>NW_015542342.1:232380-252599 GCF_001515605.1 Sinocyclocheilus anshuiensis | reverse complement strand
TGTGTATATATATATATATATATATATATATATATACACACATGAACAGTTTGTAATGTAAGAAAAATATATCTGAATAAATTACAACATTTTAATTAAATGTTAAATTATTGTACTGTATGTATGAATTAGTGTGTGACTTTAGTATTATTGGGTCACTATTATAGTTTATATATATATATATTGAATTAATTTATTTTATTCTATTCTGTGTTTACTTTTTTGCTATTTTTATTTTCCATTTTAATTGTAATTAACGTTTTAGTAATTTTGTTGTGATTTGTCATTTTTAATTGTCTTTTTATAAGTTTTTTATTTATTTATTTTTATTATTATTACTATTGCAGTTTTGGTTATGTTAGTACAGTGCATCAAGGTAAACTTAATTTAAATGAGAAATGTTGCCTTGGGAACAGGGTTGCCAGGTTTTCACAACAAAACCCGCCCAATTGCTTTTCGAGGAGTCCCCGATAAAAATTGTGTTCCAGGGGATAAAACACACGTTTTTTGGCGGGGTTCACCTGGTAAAATTCACATTTTAGGGGCTAAATATCACGTTATTGGGGTTGCTTCAACCCGTGGCAACAGTGTGAAAGTAGCCCAATTCCGCGGGATAACCGCAGACTTGGCAACACTGCTTGGGAACTATCTGAAATAAAATACGTTTGAGCGTTTTTTATTGTTTATTTCTAGTACTGAAAATGTCTTTTTAATACTGTTTTAGTTTTACCTATAACAACTATAATGAATTATAAAAAAAATAGTTTTACCTGTAATAACTATAATGAATTACGAAAAAATGAGTGTCACGCCACTCACACTTCATTTGAAGTACCCTGAGACGGCCATACTGCTGTAACTCACAAATGTGCACCATAACTCGTTACTGATATTTCAACCATTGAACTCTTTGACTCTCATGAGCAGCAGATGGTTGCATAGCTACTCATGGGAATCTGCATGTATTCATGAGATTTGCTGACAGTCTGACAAAATGCACTAAGAGATCACCACTGCTGTTTACAAGACTGCAAAACATCACAGCTAATACATGCTTGTGTAAGTTAGAGCAAAAGCTATTTAGCATGAATGCTGGAAGAGAAGATTGTGTTAGTTTGTGTGGGTGCGTGTGCATATTGTCTTGTTTTTAGAAAGCTGGTCGGCTGTTGTTAAAGCAATTATGTTCCCTTCACAGCAATGAAGTCAGGTGGCACTCAGCTGAAGCTCATCATGTCATTCCAGAACTACGGACAAGCCCTGTTCAAACCTATGAAGTAAGTGATATTGCAGTCTTTCATTTTTCATCAATTCAAACCGAAAGGAGAACCAGTTTTTCAGAATTTGAATGCATACGTTCATGCTAAGTGTATTTAAGAGGTGTGAACTAAGCCTTTTGTGTTTCAACAAAAACATGTTGTTCTGCTGTTGGATGTTGCCCAAGATTAATGTTGTCTGCATATGCAGTCTTTCTGCATGTGTAAAATATGAAAAGTATGTTAAAAATAGAATGGGGTCAAGAAACAATGCACAAATAATTCTGACTCATCAATTTTCTAACTTATAGGCCTTAAAGGAATAGTTCACCCAAAAATGAAAATTCTATCATCATTCACTCCTGTATGACTTTGTTTCTTCTGTGGAACAAAAAGAAGATATTTTGAAGAATGTTGGTAACCAAAAGATATTTTAAAGAATTTTGGTAATCAAAAGTGTATTTTGAAGAATGTTGATAACCAGACAGTTTCAGGTCTCTTTGATGTTCACCCTTTGATGGAGAAAAATACCATGGAAGTCATTGGGCCCCAAAAATGTTTGTTTACCAAAATTCTTCAAAAACATCTTTTTGGTTTCCAACATTCTTAAAAATACACTTTTGGTTACCAGCATTCTTCAAAATATCTTTTTCGTTGCCAGCATTCTTCAAAATATCTTTTTCGTTGCCAGCATTCTTCAAAATACACTTTTGGTTACCAACATTCTTCAAAATGTATTTTTGGTTACACGCATTCTTCAAAATACACTTTTTGTTACCAACAATCATCAAAATACACGTTTGGCTGCCAACATTGTTCTTTTTTTTTTTGCTTACAAACATCCTTTAAAATACACTTTTGGTTACCAACATTCTTCAAAATGTGCTTTTCGTTGCCAGCATTCTTCAAAATACACTTTTGGTTACCAGCATTCTTCAAAATATATTTTTCGTTGCCAGCATTCTTCAAAATACTCTTTTGGTTACCAACATTCTTCAAAATATCTTTTTGGTTAAACGCATTCCTCAAAATACACTTTTTGTTACCAACAATCATCAAAATACACGTTTGGCTGCCAACATTGTTCTTTTTTTTTTTTTGCTAACAAACATCCTTCAAAATATCTTTTTCGTTGCCAGCATTCTTCAAAATACACTTTTGGTTACCAACATTCTTCAAAATATGCTTTTGGTTACTAAAATTATTTTGTGTTCCACAGAAAAAAATTAATAAAATGAAATGGCAAGTTTGGAATGACATGAGGAGGGTGACTGAATCAATTTTACTCCATGATTTTGTCAAATTTTTAGGGGTGAACTGCCCCTTTACGCTCCCTTATTATGATATTTAACAAAGCCAAGATAAATTGAATAAGCAGTTTACCTAAATAATTTACCTAAAACTCTTTGTACTTATTTTACTGTTTTTTTTCGGGATCTACTGGGACAGTGATAAAGATCTACCAGTTGATCGCGATCGACGGGTTGGATATAATGCTATAAAATAGTATGATTTCTGCCTTATTCTGTGATTTCACAAAAATAAGTTATTTCAAACACTCGACTATGTTATGAAGTTAATATGGAGAAAAAGCATGTCAATAAATTAAAATATCTTTGCTGGACAACAGGTTTGTAAACGATTCATACACATGTAAAACTGTGTGGCACATGTGCTACTGTAGTACATTTACTCAAGGCTCAGACTTTTGTCGCACTGTACAGCCCTATCCAAACCTGTTCCAGATTGTAGAAGGAGCTGCTCAATTTCACGTCCGCCTTCCTTCACGTCACTCCACACAGTCGCACACAGAAATATGTCAACAACTAGACTTTATCGTTATTATCGCAGGAAGACGAATTCTTATTGTGTGGAGAATTTTTACCGGTATATCGCAAACGATAAGATATCGCCCATCCCTAGTAACTCCTCAGTTGAGATCAGCATTTGTTGGCCACCAGCACAAGCATCCTTATGATCTTTCCTGGTGGGTAATGATCAGTCTGGGTTTAATTAACATCGCCAGGCTTATGCATTAATTAAAAACTGCAAGACACTATCACATGCTCTCGGGGATATTTGCTAGCAGAAGCTGTAACAGCCGCCCATAAAACAGGGCGGACCAACGGAGTGTATCTGCCATATCCCCTGTGTTGAAACAACACTGCCGGGGCTACCAGAATTATTTTGTGATCAAATAACTGCCAGGGGATGCTTGATTGCTTCCAACCAGAGGAAAACCTTTTTTGTCATTGTTTCTTTGATTATGCTTTGTCATTGCCATCTGTGATTTCTTGGTGGGTACAGACACAAACAGTTGGTGGCTAAAAACACACACAGTTATTGCACAACAGTAGCATCAGGAGATGAGCAATTCACACACAAGACAAGGTGGCTTATGCATGTTTGGAATAGCACTCCCTGCTACACTCCCGGCTTAGGCCAAGATGAATTACTTCTGGTTTGATGTAGGGGTGTACAATACAGCATTGTGCAAAAGTCTTCGGCGAGTTAGATGTTTTTCCACTGACATTCCCATCAGAATGAGAGTCCAAACAGCTGATAAAACATTACAATTAACAACTTTTGGAACGACATGGGGGTGAGTAATTAATGACAGAATTTTCATTTTTGGGTGAACTATCCCTTTAAGAACTGTGGAAATATTTCCAAGACTTTTGGAGAAATAAACTGCAATTCTACCTTAAAAACTGTGTGCAAATGTACCGAGGACAAAAGCTGTTTTAAAGGCAGAGGGTGTTCATACCAAATATTGATTTAAATTAGTTAGAAGTTAATTGAAGTTTACAGTCTATTTTTGACAAAAAAAATAAAAAAAACTACGTACTACCTGTTTGACAACCCACTGACTAGTTGATTTTGAAAATGTTGTTTTACACATCGTTTGGTGCTGGTCACATTGGTGGACCAGTATATCCATTGGGTAAAGTAAATGGTAAAATGAAACTTGGTCAACCAGCATGGTTTAATTTGGTAACACATGCACTGTATCTCGATATTTCTTTGATGTTAAGTTCATGACTAGATCTGAGAAGTTGATCTTCTCTTTATGATTTACGAGGAAATCTTGGTTTGGTTTTTCATGATACACATACCTGCATGATGTACATTTGCTAAGATGCTAGCAATAAAAAGCAATAAACATGTGTGACATGTTTGAAATCACGCTTTTCATCCAGTTCCTAAGAAAGATCATGAAAATATTTTAGTGGAGCGTTTAACAATGAATGTAATAAAAGCAATAATTAAACATAATAATCTAGACAGAGACAACAACTGACAGACTACACTGATTAACACACAGAGTTCTCTTGAGCTGCGTTTCACACTTTTGAGCAATTACACCTTGGAAGTGTTAATTAAATAATAATCATATTGTGCAATAGGTACGATTTGACATTCATTTCTTGGTTTGTGCTTTGAATGATCACCGCTATAAAGCAAATACCAGGTACTAAGCTTGAATAATCGTCTATTCATCATTTCCTTGACATGAATAGCCTTCCATATGGTCCCACTCAAACCACTGAACCTCCAGAGCACACGGCCACCCTCTGCGCTTTTTCATCCCGAATAAAGCTGCAGGTTTCCCCCTTTTCCCCCTGCATCTATCTCCCACTCCGAGAAGGCTAAAGATTCCTCCAGCTCTAAAAGCTGGGAGTATTTCCCAGAATCCTTGTTGACTGCACGGGGCCACCCTTTCCCTCACCTGCCCCTCTGTGCAGCCATACTGAGCATCAAAGCTTCTTTTGATGTACTGCTGCTTTGAGCTGGATGCTAATCTATCTGCAGGCGCATGGAGGGGTAACTGCTCCGGTTTCTGAAGTCTTAGAAAGCCACGCGTGTGTGTATGTGAGAGGAGTTTATTGAACTTGAGTTATCTGACTGGAATCTAGGTGCAAATGCAGCAATAAATCATTGTGCAACCTTTCACTCTACCTCCTCCATGTTCATTCAGAGAGCAGCCAGTGGGACTTGTGCCATGGAAAAGCACTCATCCTATCAAAATGAGGAAGGCGTAGCTGTATTTTACAGGAAAGCCCTGCTCACTGAATGGTTTAATTATTCCACACCACAGCACTGAGTGCTAGTGATCGCCATGGAATGAGAAAGGAGAGAGAGATAAGATTAGAAAAAGACAGAAAAAAGAAGTATACTTTTAAAAGGACTACTTATTACAGAAATAATATTTGTCTCCTCTGAGGCTGGGACTCTAAACAGTGTTCTGTGCTCGTCTGTGCAGCCAAACACAGAACAGTTAGCATGTTTTGCTCAAACTTTCATCATGACGTTAGAACTGGTACATTGTTGTCGCTTGCGAAATCAAAATGACGGCGCCGTGGGTGTGAACTTACAGATTAAGGGGCGATAATATTATAATGAGATCCCTTTGCCACGTCACCAAGGGAGCGAAATCAGACGCGCTGGTTTTCTCAGACGCTTGCAGAAAAATGCTTCCCAAAACAAAGTTACTGGGTTAATCTTTTTCACGTTTCATTGGTTGGTAGATGCACCGGGGACCTGATTATAGCACTTAAAACCTGGAAAAGTCAGATTTTCATGATATGTCACCTATAAAGGAATACACTTAAGTGTGAACTGACACCTAACTGCATGATATTTACAAATAAATGAAAAAAAAGGATTATAGCTTAAATTTATGTGAAATTACTTGTATTTCATGTATTTAAATATATTAAACGAAGTTTCGATTTAGCACATTTAAAATATATAAACTTTAAATTTAATATCAAATAACATACTACACTTAAAATGCTTTTTTAAAATATCTACTTAAGTGTGTTAAGAAACAGTGTAGACTCTTTCAATACAGTTAAGTGACCTTTATTTCATTAATATAATATTACCTGCAAGTAGAGTTTTTAAAAATATACTTTTAAGATTTGAAAGTGCACATTCAATACAATTAAGCACTCTTCTTTTTCACAAGGGAAAGAATAAGACAAGGTGTTGTTTGGGGTAGATTTACAAACTTGACAGTCAAGATTCTTTCTAGTGATCCGTCAAGTTACAACAATGAGAGACTGTGATTCAGATGTTGAGATTGTTTGCATGTGTGTGCTCAACATGATTTACCCAGGATGTGTTCCTGAATCAACATCAACTAGTGTTAGCCTAACAATGACATTTTAACATGATTGGTTGATGGGAATGTTCCTCCAGGTAATAATTCAACGACTTTAAAGTTAATGATACATGGGGCAACTTTCTTGAGCAATGTTGCTTGGGCACATCCCCATTGAGAATGGGCAACAGATTTCTTTAGATCGGTTGTGGGCCCTGTGTCTTACCGGTTTCACGGCAACATTGATCAAAAAGGTGCCCTGTCATTATTTTTCAGGGTGCAGTATGTTCGTTGTCAATTCATTTCACACACTCACATTGTCTTGAGCCAGCCCTAGCAGTTAGCCAAACATCAAATATTGAAACTTGTATTTGTCATATACTACTTGTTGTATCCAATAAAGTGATAAATAATGATGGTACTTATATTTAGTCAATGTATGTCCAATACAGATCCTAAGAGAAAGCATTTGAACAGAAATCTCATCAACTGAACATGACTGTTAGCGTTAGTGAATTTCTTGTAATTTTAACTTTTGCGGTTACCGAAATGTTGTTTGAAATATGTAAATACTCATACATTACAATTTTTAGAGTAAGATGTTAGCAATGCCAAAGTCATAGGTATGATTCCCAGGGCAAAAAAAAACAACAAGAGACTCACCACACTTTAATAGAAGTCCAAAAACAAGGTGTGTAAGCCACAAAAATCATAAACACAACTAGATTTGAGATTAAAAAAAATGATTGTTTATATTGCATCCAGTGGTGTTTATCAATTTATTCTCATTTCTGCAGCGTTCAGGTTTGTAATATTTACTTTTGCTCATTTCGATTCTGAGGGAACATGTGAACTGATAAGTGAATGCCTTGAATGCAAATGTAAGGTGCCTTGAATAACAGCATTTTTTAAGTGTATAAAATGCATATCTACAGCTCTATTTATTATCAGATCCATACATAATTCACTCTCTGACTCCAGGATCTTATCATAACCTCTAAAAGGGCAAGGGGAATATTGTTCCAGGACCATAAAGGTTGTAGCCTGAGGAACATGGCCCACTAAGCATGTGTGTGTGTTAGACACTGTTATGAACCCTCAAACAGCTCTTGTTTATTCACATGCTAGAAGTTTGGTCTGTGAGCAGTTCTTTAAAATGTATGCCAGACTAGATGTGCCTTAACAGGAACAAAAACGCTCACACAGCAAAATAGCTTGTGGATCTTTAAGCTAAGAGCCAAGTTTGAGTTTTCCACTCCTTTGATGTTAATTATTTTTCGCCCCCTCATATTGGTTCTGAAATTGCTGCAGTGCTTTGATATGAACTCTCACAGCAGCAACAGAGAAAGTATTTTCGGCTACAGCTTTTGTGCTTTCAATGCTATAATGCAGAATATGTTCATGTCATATAGAATATTACATCCAGCTCACCCAGGAAGATACCATCACCCCCATACTCTCTCTCTCTCTGATTGTCATTGTAACTGTGTGGTACCTCTGTGGTACCAGCTTCTAGTTGTGGGCTATGGGTACACCATGGTATGTACTGTATAAGGTTAGATTGGATGTATCTTTACACTTTTAATGCGCATCAGTTTGATTTATGACATGGAAAATAATTTGCTAAAGCACAATGCATGTCAAAACCTGCACCGAGGGTTTTCAGACTAAGCAGGGTTTATCTGTGTTGTTTTGGAATTCAGATGGAAAATCCAACTGGAAAATTCAGGTTTATTCCCAGCTGCATTTTGTCATGAAAAATGGAGGGGGAAAAGGGAGTGAGTTCGCTGTTTGAAAGTGTGGGCAGGAATAAAAATAAAAAAAAGATGATAAAAAATGGTTTATGGTCAATGGATAAGTGTATTTAAAATAAATAAATAAAAACAGTACATTTGCTACACTATATTGGATCTCATGAAATATTTTGATTCAGTGAAAGAGGCTTAGAATATTTTAGGTTCAAATCCTGTTACGGCAGTTCACATGTCAAACTCCATGAAATATGACAACTGGGGTAATGTTTAGAGCACGCTGTCTGAGCCCTCAGCCGTGGCAGAAAGTTGAGCTGAAGTGATGCATTTATGTGTTGTGTGTGAAGAAGGGTTGGATTTTGAGTGGCAGACTTTGGACCTGTTGAAAGACACAATGTTTGGGGATTACAGAATGTCAAATCTGACTGCAACAGATTGTTGATGATGCAGTCAGATCTAGATAACATAAAAATGCTGGTAAACCATAATGAGAAAAGGACAAAATGCTTAATCTAAAGACCAAGGGCTCAAGGTTTGGCTGGTTAGCATGGTTAGCATTAGCATCTTTCTCCATTGTGAATGGCCTTTCAAAAATATCTATGTATTCTGGCTATTTATTTATGTATTTTTATGTATTAATTAATTTATTTATTTATTTATTGCAAGCAACATATACTACTAAAACATTTTATAGTAGTATAGTTTACTAGTGACCAATTTTTGTTTTTAAGGGTTATTAAATGTGTGAAATGGACTTGGCCATTAGGAGTGCTAACTGCTAATAGCTAATTATAAACCTCCTTGCTTTTCCAACATGAAACTGTGCTTTTTGCTGTTAGGTTTTTCCACATCACTTTAATATCTTTAAAAGGAAGACAAATGTTTGTGTTAGATTCTTCCTTCCTCAATTTTTACAGTTTATTTTAGTTTGCCTGCTTGCCACAAGTACGACCCGCCAAAGTCCATGGTTAAACCCAAGCCATCCAGTCATGTCTGTATGTTTTCCAAGTCCTCCAAGCAGAAATATTTTATGTTGGAGCCCCTGAGGAGAGTGGAAGAAACCTCCATTAATGCATGCATTTCTGAAGCGATGCAGGCTGCTCGTAGCCAGCAAGCAGTGAATCAACATGTCAAAGCGCATTGTCTGCCTTATTCCTGACAGCTGTCTCGCACAGCTGCATGGCTTTCTGCACTGATCCAGGTTCTGTGCACAGAGGGAAGTCTGTTTCTCTGCTCAGCTGAATGGGGACTTGGAGTGTGTGCGTGTGTGTGGTGAATTGCAAGTGTTGAGATCTTAAGGCTAAACATCCCATTGGGTTTGATAAAGCAGTAGTTTTGCTAATTATACTTACTATTAAGGTCTATAATAGTTGTAACAAACAAGGACTTATAAAAAAGTCTATTTTTTAAATAAATGTTGCTTTCCATTTTTATTTAGTCAGAATACTCAAATAATTTTTAATGACTGTCAATAAAAAAATATGCTTTTGCTCCCAGATGGTGTAGCTATCAAATGTACCAGCAGGAGGTTATGAGGTAGTGCTAACCAGGTGCACCTTGACCCATTGGTTACCACAGATTTACAGTTGTTTCAATAGCTTTGGTTGTATCTGGTTGTATCCTACTTTCACCACTCTGGGGTGCATTTCCCAAAAGCAATTATGATCGTAAGTTCAGTCGTTACCAATAGAGTTCAATGGAACTAACGATCATATTTGGCTAACTATGCTTTTGGGAAGGGCACCCCAGACCAGGAATTGAACCAGAGTCAACCTTCATGAGTGGCTAAAAAAACAACCTTTAGAGTCAGTTGCCACCATGCCTTTGAGACCAGAGGAATGAGGTTTACCTGCACAGCTCTTACTAGTTGGCCTCCGTCACTCACCCCACTAAAGATCACTCCCATCCGGGTCACGGCACCATTTAAACTAGTACTACTCACACAACAATTAGGATTCAAACCAGCGTCAACCAGAATGGGAGGCTGCAGGTTTACCTGCACAACTCTTAATAGCCAGCTTCCATTACACTCCACCTCCTTAAAGCTCACTCCCATCCGGGTTACGGCACCAATGAAATTGGTCCTATTCACGCAGTAAGGAGTGGGATTCAAACCAATTTCAACCAGCATGGGAGACTAAAGGATGCAGCCTCTAGTGTCAGTCGCTAGCACACCTTTCGAGACCAGAGGAGTGGGTTTTACCTGCACAGCCTTTCCTGGCTAGCCTTCGTTACAGTCACCCCGCTAAAGCTCACACCCATCCGGGTCACGGCACCAATGAAACTGGTCCTGCTCGCCCTGCAACAGGTGGGATTTGAACCAGCATCAACTGGTGTGAGAGGCAGGTGTGCTAACAAGGATGATAGCACAGAAAAAAATTTGCCTGTAGAATCAGTCACTAATGCGCCTCTTAAGGGCACTGGAGTGAGGTATGTTACAAAGTCACTATGGTATTTTGATTTATAGCAAATTGTTGTATACTGGTGCTGATTTGGTTACATAATTCACAATACTTCATGAGTTGTTCATTGCCTCTTCAAATGTACCTTTGTCTTCTTCTTATTATTATTATTATCATCTTTTTAAATTTCCTTTTTAAAATGAATAGGAAATTAACAAGAAAAATGCTTCCGGAAGTCTGTTGTAAACATGGTTGGTCCTGCTGCACTCCATAGCTTGGTGACTCAGCGTAGCAATGATGAAGGAGAAATCTGATGCTAGCTCTGAATTTCTGTGAGCACTGGCCCATGTTCTTTCAGTTCCACCTCATCTTCCTTGAAAACAACCAGAGTACAATTTATCTCCCTGATAGTATGTTGTTATGCACCAGGGAGCCAACCAACAGGAGTTGTGCTATCAAACAACACAGAGTCAGATTTCACAGATGATTGTCCCGTTAGAGAGTTTTTGCCTTACTGCCAAGGAATTAGTCGTTCACTGAGGCTTTCCTGGGCACATCAGGGATCAATTTGTTAGTTCTGACTTTTGTGATGCAACACAAACTTGTTCAAAAACTTCCGGGGAATCAGATGAGATTGATGAAGGTTCATCTTCTCGCTTGGAGCTAAGAACACGACGAGAGGGTTGGTGGATTATTTTCTGAATTCTCTGTCCTGGCTGTTGTGTGGTGGTGTTATTTCATAGTTTTACTTGGAAACTGTCAAGGGAAGACTGTCTTCTGCATGTTTGTGAAACTAGCCTCAGATGTTGTGATTGACTTGGAACCATCTGAATTGGATGTTTGAAACATGTCGGTCACATGTTGTGTTTTATTTTGGTCAGATTCATCCACCCCTCCCCCATCAGTCATGCTTCATACGCTGCATATAATGCTGGGAACCACGTCTGCTGTAGAGTCCAGCAGTTCCTGTTTCACAATCTCAGCATTGTGTTTTAGTTTCAGTTTGGGCTGCTCAGTGAACGTGACCCTCTGCCCACCCCCTCATCTCTCGTTCCCCTCTTTGTGATTCCATCTGTAAGATGGCAGGTAGTCAAAACACACTCAGATAACAGCCCCCTCTCTTTCTCTCTCTCTCATGAGCATACGCTCACTGACTTTGTATGAAGTTTGTCGTCTTGGTTCCTCTTTCCCTCTAACCCCCTGTCTGTCTCACTCTTTCCCTGTTTTCCTGTCTCTCTCCATATCCACTTGTCTCTCTCTACTTTCCCTTTAACCTATCTTTTGTCTTCCCTTCTCTACCTGCCTTCATTTCTCCCTTCCTATGTATCTCACTCCATCTTTCTTCGTGTGTCCACACACCTTCATATCTCTCTCTCATTTTTGACTTGTCTCCCTCTCTACTTGTCGGACTCACCATCCCTTTTCTGCTTCTTTTCCTGCCTCTTTTTCTACCTCTTCACCTGTCTGTCTCTTTTATTATCCCTCTCCACAACTCCAACATCTCTTTCTCTTCCTGTCTCACCAGTTTTTTTTTCTCACCATCTCAATCTGCTTATCTCTTTGTCCCTTTTTGTCCCTCTCTCTACTGGTCTAACTCTAAATGTTTTTCTTTCTCTACCTCCCTCTTTACCCTGTCCTATCTCTTTCTTCCTCTCTAATAATTTTTCTCCCTCTCTCCCTCTTACTTTGCTTATTTGTCTGTTTGTCCCTCACTCCCCGTCTTTGTCCCTCTCTACCTGTCTTTGTATATCTCTACCTCTCTATCTCTCCCTCTCTCTTTACCTGGCTACCTCTCTCTAGATTCTCTTTTTGCCTGTTTCTCTCCCACCACCTGTCCTTTTCTCTGCTTTCAGTCAATCTGTCTTTCACTTCTTCCATCTCTATATTTCTCTCCCTTTCTCTCTCCCTCTCCCTCTATACTTGTATTTTACTTGTCTTTCTTTCTCTCCACCTATCTCTTACCTTCCTACTCTACCTATCTCTCTCTCTTTTACTGTCTGTTCTACTCCTTCTAGTCTGTCTCTCTTCCTCTCTCTTTACCTGACTCTCTCTGCCTGTCTTTTTACTTGTCTTTCATCCTCTCTACCTGTCTCTTACCTTCCCACTCTACCTCCAACTTTACCCATCTCTCTCCATTCTTCACCTGTCTCTCTTCCTCTTGCTGTCTCTTTCTCTGCTTCCAGTCTCCAGTCTACCTTCATTTCCTGTCTCTCTTCCTCTCATTTTACCTGTCTCTTTCCCCTTCCCTCTTTAACTGTCTCTCTTCCTTTCTCTTCAGATCTTTTCCTGTCTCATATCTTCACTTGCGCCCCCGCTCTCTGCCCTCAGATCTCCTGAATTGTATGTGACAAAGGGAAATGTGTGTCAGAATTAATCACTGAACTTAAACAATAAAAACCTCAGCAATCTCACCCCTGCAGACAATGAGGTAAGAGTAACTACTGATGCACTGAAACAGCAGTGTGGACTTAAGGCTTTAAGACTTTCTAATCTCATCCCAGTCATCAAAATGCATTTGAAAAATTTTTCCAAAACATTATAAACAGATTTTTGAAAAGTTTAGAGCATATTTGTCATATCATTATAGCATCCACCCTTATCCATCTGTGATCTGCCCGTCATAAATTATGTCTGAGAAAGCAGATGGTCCATTGTGTATTATAGCTGCATTAAGATTGATCTGTCCATCCTCTCTCATCACAGCAGACGGCAGTCAAATTCACAGTTCTAATCATCTTGTGCTACCAAAACATTCTACCATTAACGTGCTACCATTAACATTTCTTTCCATCTTGCTTTTTTTCATTGCCATTAAAACAGAACATATGTCTAAGGTTTTTGTCTTGTCTTGTGTTTTTATTTCCATATGAACAACCCCGTATCACCTTGTCCGCATCATTCAAAACTATTTCCAGAATGCCTACCTTGTTTTTTGTAAGATTTCCAGATGTACAGTATGCCATTTCCTTCTGTTGTTTAATTAATGAAAAGGAGTTTGTACAGTATATCTTGTACCTCAGCTACGTGACTAGGCTTGACTAGTGTGCAAGTGTAAAGCCACAGTGTGCTTCTGATTTCTTAAAGAAATGCTCAGAGTTTAATACTAGTTAAGCTCAAACAACTTCATCTGTGGCAGGCTGCCAATTACCACAGAAAACTATTTTGACTCGTCTCCAGTTTGTACAAACAAAAAACAGGTTGACAGAAATACATTTACAGTGGAGGTCTATGGAGAAGTGTTGTGTGTTGACCGGCATAATTCCACTGTAAGTACATGACGTGCGATGTATTCTTTGTTTGAGGGCATCTACATGCAATGCAGTTCAATGTCAAGGGAAGAAGGAGGCGGGAACTGACGAACATTCAAACACTTTAATTCACTCGCATCACTGGCCTCGCTCCATTCCCATGGCTCTCAGCCCTGCCCAACTCATCATATACCCTTCTTGCCCTGCAGGCCGGGGGGTACCCATGAGACTGCACTCTACTGCCCCTGATCAGCTGATCACGGCAGCCGCAGCACCCGGGGGTAATGACAGACGAGGCAAGAGAAAAGGAGACGGAAGGATGAGGAGAGACAGAGACGAGAGAGGAAAAGATAAAAAAACTTGATCCGGTTCCTGGACACATTGCCGCTCGGTTCTCCAACAGCTGGGTGAACTCCTTTGCGATGCCTGGTGACGGCGCTGGATAGCCCTTGGTGGACGGCTTGACATTCCTCCACCGCCTGATGGACGGCGACGGCTCCTCCGGGTTCGGGCGGCCAACAGGAGTCCCCCGTTCCCTGCTCCTCCCCATCATGGCGGATGGCAGCAGGCTCCAGCCTCAGGCAGACGGTGGCAACTCCCCCGCTCCCTCACAGATGGCAACCGCCCCTCCACAAGTTGCCCCCCCCGGCAACTCACTCCAGCCCACCGCCTTGAGCGTCCATGGCAGTAGCCTCCGCTCCGCCATGCTCAATGGCACTGCGGATTCCCCACAGCGGTGAGGGCTCTCCGACAGCATGTCCCTCCTTCCTCCTGGGTTTCGGCACCAATGTAACGCAGTTCAATGTCAAGGGAAGAAGGAGGCGGGAACCGCCGAACATTCAAACACCTTAGTTATAAAATAAACAAACACAAAACCGAAAGTAAATGTGGCAGCCCCTCACGGACCACTGCCGCACACAAACAGAAACAAAATATAACATAAAGTCCAGGCCTGGTCCTCTCTCGTCCTTCACTGTCACCACTCCTTTTATCCTTCCGGAGCTCTTCCGTGGGACTCGAGACCGGTGTGGTGCACAGGTGATGCTCATTACATTACATTGTTCTGAAATCTCTTTGAGTGACACAAAATTGTGATTGTGATTCAAGTAACTGAATGAGAAAAAGAATGGAGTGTATAATAATGGCCCACACAAACTGACAAATCGGTGATCTCCCGGCTTTAAGTTTGAGATTATCTCCAGACAAGTTCATTAATCCTCTCATGTTAATGGAAAGAACAGATACAGCTTCCCTGACAGCACGTCAGGCCCCAGTAATCTGGGATGTGCAGAAATATGCGATAACCTGCACATTCAGCCTCAGGAGCGAGACTCTAAAAAATAAGGTTAGAGACAAAGAACAGTAATGTGTTGCCAGAAATATCTCACAGAAGAGATAGAACATCTTTAAGACCCACTCAGGTTAAGGTACTTCACATCGTAACGTACATACTTTATTAAAATTTCCATCAGTAATTGCCCCCTAATTGTGCGGGGAGATTTTATGTCTGCGATTATGCCAAACTGTTTGTGTAATTAATTGTGCATAGGTGCTAAAAAATGTAACTTGTGTTTCCGCTCATGCTAATGATAGATTCGTTTAGATGTGTGGCTTTTTCAGTTATGCTAAATATTATGGATGAATACATTTAAATTAGCCAAGGAAAATTTCAGCACACATTAGAAAACAATGGATTCATTCCCGCACTTTGTGATCATTAAATCAGTGCCATGACAGTAGATTTGACTTCTAATCTCCATTTACAAGAAGAAAAAGCATTTGAATATCTCTAACCGCTGTTGTACCTCCAAGTAAAATGACAAAGCTTTAATAAATGAAGGAATACCGTCCCACAGTTAAGCGTGGGGCTAAGAGCGATGTCTTAATGAAGAAGAAGAGGTAAAGAGAGGCCAAGACTTCTCAAAGTTACACTAGGAATGAAATATGCTCCAAATACATCTTAATTATGCATTTTTCTCAAGCATGAAGGAGTGTCGCAATCGTTATCTCCACACAAACCCTTTCTTTTTGCTTACTCTAGCCAGGATATAGTCAGATCTCTGCTCATCAGGTCATATATCACTCGGTCAAAGCTGAAGGAATGTAATTCTACAGCTTGGCTTTTTAACCCTGCTTCTGCAGAGCAGCAATTAGTGCTGGTTAATGAAGCTAAAATAATATTTCTCAATATTTCTCAGCCTTTTGATGATGTTCAGTATATATCTCAATATGTATGGTTTTGTTCTGAAAGTAAACATGTATTTCTTTAGGTAGGTGATTTAACCAAACAGCCATTGTTTCCAGCAGATTCATATTATTTTAGAACAAAAATATCTAGTAAATATCTAATATCTAAAAATATCTAAGGCATGCTTTCCACATTTTTCATTAGATGAACAATATTCACCAACATAACGTATAATACTATACAATAAATTCAATAATTCTATATACAGTAATAAAGAGCAGTATTTCAGAAACATTCCAATGCATAAATCAGTTATTTTAATCAGTTAATTAAAATGGACAGTTTGAAATGTTTAATGAATTAAACACTAACGCAGCTTGTGGTACTGAAGTTTAATTCAGACACTATTAAAACATCTGTTTTAATGCTCTCACACTTTCAAGTCTTTACGAAACCTAATGGCCAAATAAAAAGCTTTATAAAATCATTGCAATATTCACAGTGTTGCTTCATTTATGTTGTCACAACAACCAAAGTGTACATAGTGTGAATATTTAATATATCGCTCAGTCCTAGCTGCAGTTTTCCTGTACATTTAGCCGTTGTTATTTTCCTGAACTGTTATGCTTCAAGGCACAGCTAAACTGCCACGGACAGAGATGTTTTTTCTTCCTAGCTCAGCTCACAGTTAGAGGTGGAACACAATGATGTGTTATAATGGTGCTAAAGGCCCTCAGCAATCTTGCCTAAATGGCTTTATTTGAGAAGTGTTTCAGCCCTTGCTCACAATTGCCGACAGGTTCTTCAAGCACCTTGCGCTTTTCCTGGAACTAAAGGAGAAAGTTTTGCAGTAATCAAGCAAAGACCATTGAGAGGCCTGAGTGTGTTACTTGTGTTTGAAGCCTAGACTGAAAATACCTTCCAGGGACCTCAACATAGAAGTATAACTCTGATACCCGGGAGGGCCTGAAAGAATCTTCAAATTCAGTTCCAGCAGTGAACAGTTCTCAGTAAACGAAAGGGAAAAACAAGTCTAGTCTTTTTTTAAAAACCCTTTATCCTGGAAAAGCTGCCACCAACCGCCCGCATTCCACCAAGACCACAATCCACTAAATGCTGTTTGTGCATTTGTTTTATTTAGGAAGTAGATACAGTTTTAGAAACTGTACAGAGAAGATGATGGGTTCACTAACATTGTACTAGAGGAATAAAAAGAAAGGGCCTCCTCAAGAGGTTCAAATCATTGGCAGTATTCATATACAGTAGCCATAGGGCTCACTAGACTATTTGTGTCTCATAATAAAAAATATATTTCGGAAAAGCAACTTGCAGCAATAGAAATCAACAATTAAAATAGATTGGAAGTGCTTAAAACATTTTTTTAATATTGACTGATGATTACATTTTCTCTCTCTCTTTTTCTTTTTTTTTTTTACATTAATTTGCTAAATACAGGTGTAGTATTTTGCCCTATTGTGCCATAAGTGACAAGCACTTTTGTGTTTGTCTAATTTTGCACGTTGTATTCTTAGGTTGTTGTTGTTGTTGAACTCTGTGGAAAGAGCCCAAAATTGAAAGCTGTAAAAAGCTGCACTGTTATTGTGGTCGTTTCTGTGGCACATCCAGTTTGTTTAAGTAGACACAGATGGAGAGTTGACAGAATGTGTTTTCTCCATATCTCTTTCTCTCTCACGGTTTCTTTCTTTGTGTCGCAGTTTGTCTTTATCATTCTCGCTAGATTTGCTGATCAGACTTCGGCAGCTGGCAGAAACTGTTTTCCACTTCATGTAGTCAAAAACTCCCGAAAGTCTTTTAACTCCTGAAACTTGGTTCAAAACATAAAGCCTTTCCAAAAGCCTTCAGCGCTGTGTATGTAGGAAGAGAACAACGACTCGCGTGATGTCACCGAGAAGGCGGAACTAGCGACTGACTTCCGAAAGCAAGAGTGTAAACATGACGAATCCCCACGACACCCTACGTCAAGCAAATCGTGGCAAAATCGGGCTAAAATCGTGTAGTCTGAATCGGGCTTAAGATTGTCTAAGCTACTTCAAGCTAGTCACTAGCTGGTCTGAGAAGGTCATTAGCTGGTCTAAAATGGTTATTAATTGGTCCAAGCTGGTCATTAGCTGGTATAAAATGGCCATTAGTTGGTCCAAGCTGTTTTTTTGTTGCTCTAAGATTGTCAGTAGCTAGTTCAAGCTGGTCTGGGATTGTCAGTAGCTGGTCTAAAATGGTTATTAATTGTTCCAAGCCAGTTATTATTAGCTGCTCTAAGATTGCCATTAGTTTGCCCAAGCTGGTCATTAGTTTGACCAGTTACAAACCAGTTACCAGCTGGTCGTACCAAGCTTGGTAGAGCAGTGTGCAGCTTTTTGCAGCTGCATTTATTGCTTTAAACCTTCCTACACTACTGTAGTATTAGACAACATGAAACTGCATGCGTGATGCAATAAAGTGGTGTATTTCTGAGGGAAGCAGAATATTCAGCAGAAACTAATGTTCATTACTGATTGTAGGTTGTTTCAGAGGCTACAGAAAGTGATTACATTTTGATGAAAGATTATGAGAAACATTTTTTCTTAAGATCAGCATGCACTGATGAATTGTGCACAATAAGACCAGTGACATTTATGAAGAAAGGAAGTTGTTATGGTCATTGTTCCTCTCCTTTTCTCATCCTCTGCTCCTAGTATGTCCATTCTGTCTCTATGAACCTGGCAGGCAGATTTTCTATCTTCAGCATCTGTGTACTTTGCAGTAAGAACGGTAGCCCAATATGTACAGTGGCGAGACAGTTTGAGACATGTTTTTTTTAGAGATGTTCCGTCAGCCCCTGAGAATTGCGTGCTCCCGGCAACAACGACACCTTTAAATTGGAAGCGTGATTTTCTAATTTAACCAAAAATACTTGTGAGATTAGAATGTAAAGTCAGCCCTCAGGTGGAAGAACAGCGTGTTTTTTATACTCATTCTCAGCGGCTGTCAAGCGCTCAGATGAGTCTCTTGTAGATCCTGCAATTTCGCCAGGCGCAGCAACTCGGATTGCCATCAATCCCTGGAACGGTGCATGCTGCATGCTAAAAGACTGCAACTCGATATACAAGACGGCACAGGGATAGGAGCTTGATAAACACCAATTGATTTTGTGTGCTGGGAAAGACACAGGAAAAGTGCTTAAGATGGCTATCAGAGTTAAAAAGCTGGAAGTGGTTGGGCTTGTCATCATCAATGCTCCTGATCACTGCTCGCCACCTCTCTCGGTTTTAGTTGGGCAGGGACACGCACTCATATTTTAATACCAAAGCTGGCTGTTAGCCTGGGAAGTAAAGCTAAAACACCACGCGTCTCTCCTCCTCTAACACCTCATCCATCCTTCTGTGTGCTCTCTGAAGCCATGAAGGATTGAGGCCTTTGACTGCGGCTCTCGGGAGGGGAATTCTTCTGGATCTCGGCTGCCTATTATTCCGGTAAAGCTGGGCTTTGCGAACCAAAAAAATGGCCAGCCCGTGGCACTCTTAAACTGTGATTGTGCTTTCATTATCTGGTCCTGCTGTAATGGCTCGCTTGTGTGGACCGCCGTTCCCTCCATGGCTGACAATACACATCCATCAGCTTTCCAGAGCCGTTTGTTATTTACTTGCTGTGCTGCTCAGTTGAGAGGCTTCATTGTTGGAGTGTGGGGCGATAACAGATGTACAGCAGAAAAAAAGAAGTTTATCTAAGAAATAAAGTCAGAGTAATGTAAACACACAGGTTTTTTAATGTAAAAATGTGGGTGGCTGCAATGTTAATAAAACTGAAAATGTAATGCAGTTTCCCTTAGTATTTGTTTTTTTTTTAACCAGTTTTGATGGTTGTTTAATCTGCATGTTAATATATACTGTGTGTGTGTGTGTATATATATATATATATATATATATATATATATATTGGTACATCCTTAGTCATGATCTGTCATTATTAATTAAGCCCCATATAATTTCAAACCTGTATGATGTTATTTATTTATCTGGAAAACAATGGGGGAAATTTTGAAGAATAATTATCACCAAAAATGCTCCATAAAGAACTTGTGGAGTATATTTCAAGTGTTCTGAAGTCAAATGATTGATTTGTGTAAGGAACAGACCAAAGTATTTTGATAGTAAGCTGAATAAATAATCTTTCCATTGATGTATGGTTTGTTAGGATAGAACAATATTTGGCTGAGATACAACTATTTGAAAATCTGGAATCTGAGGGTGCAAAAAAATCTAAATATTGAGAA